>NW_021703767.1:13927814-14008838 GCF_005190385.1 Monodon monoceros
GCTTCAGAACCAAAAGTCATTTTTTACTGTGGAGCTTACAGTAGATTTCTGGTCCAATAAAGAGAAGTTGGTGGCTGTATTGGTATCAAGAGGGGAAAAAGATACTAAAGCTAAGGGAGGAAATGAAAGATGAAATTGGGTATCCGGCCCAGTTGATTTTTTTCCTATAGGATCATTTGGTCAACCTTTAGTTCTTTTGTTACTTAGCAAAAGCAATTCCTGTCTTTCGGGTCACCTCATAGTTCAATATCAAAGATAACCATGGTGAGAAAAGCAAGGACAGAGCATTGTTCTAGGATTCCTGTAAGAAGACTGGCCCTTTACCTTGAACTGTGACCTTCCTGACCTGTGGCTAAGTTGCATGCAGGAAGAGACACATCGTCTTAAAACACAAACAATGTTTGTGTTCCGTTTCACCCTCACCCTAAGTAAAGAGACACCCCGAGGAAGCCGACTCTTAGACTCTAAAGCTGAAGCATAAAGTGGAAGGCAGTCTAGCAGTTGGGAACAATTCACTCTTCTCAGCCCTACTACTCGTATTGGATATTCTTCGAATTTTAATTGCACCTTCATGATTTCCAAACCACAACAAATCACAGAACAATTCCATCTGAAATATAAGACTGCATAGTCTTCAAAGGGTGGGTTGAGACTGGTAGAGTTCTCATGGTTTCCAGTGATACCTGAGGCTCCCATATGTCTTACTACTTCATCTGTTATAGAACACACTGATTGTACGTAAAGTCTGGCATTTCATAGTGTTTAATGAGAAATAAAACCAGAGGAAAAGATTACTATTGAATGGCTGAAGCTACTTGAACATATGGAGAATTGTCTTTAGCCAGATGCATTGTCTCTGCGCATAAGCCTGCAGGTAAGTGGCTGGTACTCTGAGTCAAAAACTTGTCAAATTGGAGAGTTAGAGGGAGCTGTTGAGGTCATCGCATTGGTATCAATTCGAGTCACCTTCATGGGAAACTCACAGGAGATAATGAACTGTCTGTCTACTTTGAACATACCTAATAATATAGAATGTGAAATTCAGATTTTTCTCTGAGGATACCCTAAGTCCATGTCAGGGATTTCTGGTTCAGTTCTGGCATCCTGGCAATTCAGGGAATCCTGGCAATTCAGGGAATAAGGTAATTTTAGTTTCATGGCCAAAATGATATTTTCAGTCCCACACTCTCATCTAGAATTTTGCCACTCCCCCACCAAGAAGTGACGTCTACTTCACATTCCCTCAGACGTGGGCCTTTGTGATGCTCTGAGACAGAATGTGGCCAAAGTGATGTTGCATGACTTTGGAGCCTAGGTCAGTAAAAATGATAAAGCTTCTGCCTAGCTCTTGCTTTGAGGATTCTCACTCTTGGAGCCAGCCTCTTTGTTGGAGAACTCCTGGTCACATGAGGAGGCCATGAATAGGTATCCCAGCTGATGGCAATCATTGACTGACAGACACATGAACAAATGATACTTCAAATAACTACAGCCCCCCAGCTCCCGACCCCCCCGCATCCCTCTATGCAGCCTGCAACAGAGACAAACCAGCCTTGTTGTGCTTTGTCCAAATTCCTGAGCCACAGAATCCATGGGCATAATAAATGGTTGTTTTGTCCACTAAGTTTTGGGGTAATTTGTTACACAGTAATTGATAAGCGGAAGAAGGAGTAGGGCTTTTGGATTATATATGTATGTGTGAGTGGGGTGTTTTTAAGTGGTAACATGCTCAGAATTAAAATAAGTTAAACTTTTAAAAATATTTATTAAACCATTTAAAATGTTTATTATTTAGATATCTATTAAACTATCTTATTAAACCATTAAAATATTTATTAAACCATTACCATGATTTCTATCCTGACAATTTTTGCCATATTTTCATATTAAGTTCATTATTATTCAACTTTTTAATTTATATTAATTCACCTTTTTTTTTCCATTAGTCATCAATTTTATACACATCAGTGTATAGATGTCAATCCCAATCGCCCAATTCAGCACACCACCATCCCCACCCCACTGCAGTTTTCCCCGCTTGGTGTCCATACGTCTGTTCTCTACATCTGTGTCTCAACTTCTGCCCTGCAAACCGGCTCATCTGTACCATTTTTCTAGGTTCCACATACATGCATTAATATATGATATTTGTTTTTCTCTTTCTGACTTACTTCACTCTGTATGACAGTCTCTAGATCCATCCACGTCTCAACAAATGACTCAATTTCGTTCCTTTATATGGCTGAGTAATATTCCATTGTATATATGTACCACAACTTCTTTATCCATTAGTCTGTCGATGGGCATTTAGGTTGCTTCCATGACCTGGCTATTGTAAATAGTGCTGCAATGAACATTGGGATGCACATGTCCTTTTGAATTATGGTTTTCTCTGGGTATATGCCCAGTAGTGGGATTGCTGGATCATATGGTAAATCTATTTTTATTTTTTTATTTTTTGGCGGTACCCGGGCCTCTCACTGTTGTGGCCTCTCCCGTTGTGGAGCACAGGCTCTGGACGTGCAGGCTCAGTGGCCATGGCTCATGGGCCCAGCCGCTCCGCGGCATGTGGGATCTCCCCAGACCGGGGCACAAACCCTTGTCCCCTGCATCAGCAGGCGGACTCTCAACCACTGTGCCACCAGGGAAGCCATATTTTTAGTTATTTAAGGAACCTCCATACTGTTCTCCATAGTGGCTGTATCAATTTACATTCCCACCAACAGTGCAAGAGGGTTCCCTTTTCTCCGCACCCTCTCCAGCATTTGTTGTTTGTAGATTTTCTGATGATGCCCATTCTAACTGGTGTGAGGTGATACCTCATTGTAGTTTTGATTTGCATTTCTCTAATAATTATGATGTTGAGCAGCTTTTCATGTGCTTCTTGGCCATCTGTATGTCTTCTTTGGAGAAATGTCTATTTAGGTCTTCTGCCCATTTTTGGATTGGGTTGTTTGTTTCTTTAATATTGAGGTGCATGAGCTATTTATATATTTTGGAGGTTAATCCTTTGTCCATTGATTCATTTGCAAATATTTTCTCCCATTCTGAGGGTTGTCTTTTTGTCTTGTTTATGGTTTCTTTTGCTGTGCAAAAGCTTTGAAGTTTTATTAGGTCTCATTTTTTTATTTCTGTTTTTATTTCCATTACTCTAGGAGGTGGATCAAAAAAGATCTTGCTGTGATTTATGTCAAAGAGTGTTCTTCCTATGTTTTCCTCTAAGAGTTTTATAGTGTCCAGTGTTACAGTTAGGTCTAGAATCCATTTTGAGTTTATTTTTGTGTATGGTGTTAGGGACTGTTCTAATTTCATTCTTTTACATGTAGCTGTCAGTTTTCCCAGCACCACTTACTGAAGAGACTGTCTTTCCTCCATTGTATATCTTTGCCTCCTTTGTCATAGATTAGTTGACCATAGGTGCGTGGGTTTATCTCTGGGCTTTCAATCTTGTTCCATTGAACTATGTTTCTGTTTTTGTGCCAGTAACGTATTGTCTTTATTACTGTAGGTTTGTAGTATAGTCTGAAGTCAGGGAGTCTGATTCTTCCAGCTCCGTTTTTTCCCCTCAATACTGCTTTGGCTATTCGGGGTCTTTTATGTCTCCATACAAATTTTAAGATGATTTGTTCTATTTCCATAAAAAATGCCATTGGTAATTTGATAGGGATTGCATTGAATCTGTTGATTGCTTTGGGTAGTATAGTCATTTTCACAATATTGATTCCTCCAATCCAAGAACATGATATATCTCTCCATCTGTTGGTATCATATTTAATTTCTTTCATCAGTGTCTTATAGTTTTCTGCAAACACGTCTTTTCTCTCCCTAGGTAGGTTTATTCCTAGGTATTTTATTCTTTTTGTTGCAGTGGTAAATGGGAGTGTTTCCATAGTTTCTCTTTCAGATTTTTCATCATTAGTGTATAGGAATGCAATAGATTGCTGTGCATTAATTTTGTATCCTGCAACTTTACCAAATTCATTGATTAACTCTAGTAGTTTTCTGGTGGCATTTTTAGGATTCTCTATGTATAGTATCATGTCATCTTCAAACAGTGACAGTTTTACTTCTTCTTTTCTAGTTTGTATTTCTTTTATTTCTTTTTCTTCTCTGATAGCCATGGCTAGGACTTCCAAAGCTATGTTGAATAATAATTTTGAGAGTTGACATCCTTGTCTAGTTCCTGATCTTAGAGGAAATGCTTTCAGTTTTTCACCATTCTTATATATGGCCTTTATTATGTTGAGGTAGGTTCCCTCTATGCCCACTTTCTGGAGAGTTTTTATCATACATGGGTGTTGAATTTTGTCAAAGCTTTTAAACAAAAATAACTTAATCTCCATCCTATGTAATGATATCCATGAATTTATGGCTTGTATAACCTAGCCATACTTTATTAATACACTTAAAAATAAATATATAACTCTTAAGACTAAAAAGTGTTTAGTTAGTAACTAAAATTATCACCCATTGCATAGTTAGTGTATATCTCACTTTGGAAAAAAAAATCCTTCATTTTGGAAAACAACTGTGACATCAAGCTGACAATGAGATCTTTCAACCTTTTAGTGTTTGGGATGTCAACTCTTAGGGACTAGCCTATTTGAGGAAACAACACAGTGTGATTGACATTACTTGGGAGAAATTAAAAATCTGCTTATATTGTAGCTGTGTTTAAGCACTTTTGCAGTTTCTCATTTGGTCATTTCAGAAATTGCTGTAAAAATGCAAATGTTACTTGTTTGATGCTCAGTTTGTGTACAAGATATTCCTTAGGCTTACATGGACACAGACATGGATGTACCTTGAGGGGCTCTGAACTAAGGATTAGAAGGACCAGTTATTATTATTATTGTTTTTTATTTGCACCACTCAGCTTGTGGAATCTTAGTTCGCAGGTCGGCAGTAAAACCATGGAGTCCTAACCACCAGACCGCCAGGGAATTCCTTCACCAGTTACTTTTCTTAACTCAAATAGAAAGTGTTTGGGATCTGGTGTCTCAATCTGAGTTCTCTAAAAGCAGAGCTTGAGACAGTTAGTTTAGGAATCTTATTTTGGGGAATGCAGCAAAGGGGGAGTGAAATAGAGGAGGGGAGAAGGCCACCACAGAAATTGTTATTGAATCACCACTATCACAAGCAACTCATGCATGATTTTGAGGAACTTTCTGAAATAGTTTCAGAACCGTCTACCTGGAGGGTGAAAGGTGGGAACACTTACCCATTGGTTTGCATTTCCTGTTGCTCAAGCAAGACCCCATTTCTGGGCAGTGCATACAGGAGTGCAGTCATTTAGCATGGACTTCCTTTGTAGCGGTGTCAGAGAAGACCTAGGACTGGAAGCAAGAAGTAGGTGAGTGGCCCTAAAATGAAGGAAGAAGTGTCTGGGTGCACCACCACGATGTTGGCTTAAGTCTGTGCAAAGAGGATGCAGTAAGAGATGGGATGAAACAATTTTGAACTAGTGTACAAGCATGTCTGATACACTTGGCAATGATGCT
Source organism: Monodon monoceros (assembly GCF_005190385.1). NCBI lineage: Eukaryota > Metazoa > Chordata > Mammalia > Artiodactyla > Monodontidae > Monodon > Monodon monoceros. The sequence goes on from NW_021703767.1 coordinate 13,933,316, forward strand.
CCCTCTCTGAGACTTAGTTTCTCATCAGTCAGATGAGAGAAATAGACTAGAGGACTTTAAGATCCAGTTCTGATTGTCCAATTACTAACCTGAGATAGTACTGGCCTAATGCTATACTCCTAATCCCCTGGATAGGCAGATCAGACCAAGAAGGGTTGGGCTGAAAGGGCATAAGCACAGGTCAGACCAAGAAGGGTTGGGCTGAAAGGGCATAAGCACAGGTCAGCTAGGTGATGCTAAGACAAGACTTATACTTCTCCTATCTCTTACGTAGCTCCTAGCATCTTTACCCTGCTGGGTACTAAGTAGGCCCTGAATATTTCTGTATCAGGGAAGGATAATACATCTGTGTGACCTGGAGACTTCTCTCTCAGGCCCTATGCATAAACATTACTCAGGTCTGGTCACAAGTGGGTTCACCTCTTATTACTTGAAAGACTGGACATGGAGCACATGCCAGCTACACATGGGATGTCCTGCAAGAGAGTTTGCTGTTGTCTCAAAACTTGGGATTCTACCCATTTTTATTGATAGCACCCTGATTCTGATTCCCAGTAAAGGCATCCATGAAAAAATACATGAATTTGAAAACTGGCATCAAGAAAAAGAGAATGGTGGTTCAATTTAGGATTTTTCAACCTTGATATTATCCTCTGAGGGTTTATTTGTCTACAAGTCATGTAGCTCGTCATTGCTATTTTCAAGTTCTAAAAGCAGTGACTATTTTGCTGGTCTTTGTTTGCTTCTTTCACTTACCTGCTTTCTGCCTTACATTTCCCTCCAGCCCCAAAGATTCAAACCTTCTTATGATTGATGTTTTTTGAAAAGAGTTTGGAAAATGAATTTCAGTTCAGTTTTGGTGCAAATCACTCAGCCTTTGGGGGTTTATAATATCTTGGTTAATAGGATTCTGGAGATTCAACCCAGAGGTCTGTGTGAAGTTGGGAAAAAAATGGCAGAGCAATTCAGCCAAGATGTAGTTAATTTTTAAAGCAGTCTTTATGTTCTGTATTTAAATTTCAAATTCTTTTTATATTTCGTAAGAGACAATGAATAGCTTCAATTTGAGAATGTGAGCATCCTGAAAAAGTGCAGAATGACAAAATCTCATTTTATGATTTTTAATTTTTCAGCAAGTTAACTATTCCTCCATTTGATGAGACTAAGTGATTTTTTTGACCGGCATTGGTCAACATTATTACCCCAACTTTGTGATGAAAAGTATCCTTCCAGCATATCAAACCTTCAACCTCCTACATATGCTTAACTCTTTTTACTCTCAAACACTTGGCCTTGTAAGTGATTGCTGTGATTCAGTTTTGAGTGAAAGAATTGCTCATTTCCAGTCTGTGATAATTATTGTATAAGGTTTAGATTATTCTAAACAAACGAGGGAAGATTACCCATCACGGATGAAGGTAATGGGTAGCAGTTATTTAATCTCTCCTCATCTGCTCTCATCACACCCTACTCTCACTTCACGCCCTGCAGACACAAGAATAATCTTCACAAACCTTTTCGCTGGGTTGAAGTTTCATATTGCATATAACTACGTCATGATAGCTGCTGTCCGCATCAATTTTTCCACACATTCCAATGAAAGGAGGATTTATTGATTTCATTTAACAACACTGTAGACTTAGATTTGTGTAGAGTTTCTTCAAGCTTCATGTGGCTGTCAGGGCATGTTTCTTCACCTTTGCATCTTACCGTCCATGCAGATGAAGTGTCTAGATGCTTGCATTTAAATATTGAATGTACGAGAGGGTAAAGTAGCTTTGCTAACTCTTCGTAGGATGCTGTAAGACATGAGCCTCTTCTGTTTTCCAGAGAGCCTGCCAGGTGCTAAATAGAAAGCAATCTGTTGAGGAGATCCCTAGATTTAATTACTTAAAGAATCTATTTGTTTTGCTTACTTTGTGACTGGAAGAAAACTAAAATGTCATCTTAAAGTGATTTCAAAGTTTGTGAATCCTGTTTTTCAGAAGGGTCTTGCCACCTACATCTGAAAAATCAATTCACTCCTCTGCTGTTCTCTAATAATTAGTTGTACGCTTTGCCATTTTAAATAATTTTAATTTCAAATCATAGCTCCTAGCTATTAAAGGCTTTTTGTCTCTTCCTGTTTTTTTGTAGTGACCTTGCATTTTATTCTAATGAAGTAAAATTGTCAAAAGTATATAGAATGTAAAAACACATGAAGTTTAAAGATAGCAGTGCTTGTAACTTACTTTTTAAAATTTTATTTATTTTTGTTGTCAATTGATGAAACTGGAGTAGAAATAAAGACTACAGTCTTTGTAGTATCATCAATGGAACATTGATTGATTGATTTTTTAAAATAAATTTTTGCTTGAACTGTAATGAAGGCATCTCACCATGTTTAAATATTCCCAGCGTAGGTTGACAGCTCATGGCTCTGTTTTATTTGCATCTCATCTTAGTCAAATATAAGTTGTGTGACTTTGACTAGCCATTCAACCTCCCTGAACTTCAGCTTCTTTGTGTGACATGATACCTAGTCCATAGGGTTGCTGGAAGCATTCAGTTGTGATGGTGTGTGTGAAGCCTCTAACTTAATGCCTGGAAGAGGCTCAAAAAATGTTCATTTCCTTCCTTCTGAAGCTGATGGAAGATATTTTCTAGAATATTTTTTTACTTGTCATTTTCATGCAGTGGAAAAGAAGAATCAAGGCAGAGTAATGATTTCTACAAATCTCTTCTCTTCCAGAAATGTGGCAATGGGTGCTGAAAACTTCTCCTGTGTCACTTTACCACTAACTTCACGTTTTCACTTGGTTGCTTGATTAATTTACATGATGAAGTACTTTTCCACATCAGCCTATGAATCCATGGCTGTTAGAAGCCTGTAAACTACGCATCTATTTTCAAACAAGCAAGCCAGCCCCTGTAGCCAGGGACTGGGACCTTCAAACACCAACTGGGACATTCCCCATGGTGGGAAGAGCATAGTCCCAACCTTGTGGAAAGTAGTCATCTCGTTAATTTCTCTCCATACCTGAGAACACTCTGCGAGTCACTGAGGGAGTGATGGTCTGATCTCTGGGAATTATAATAACTCCCACAGCACAGCATCGTCTTGTTGGGGTGTGTTATTAGCCTCCAAATTAGAGCCGTGGGAAGCTCCCAACATGGTTTCAGTGGGATGAATAGAGAATGAAGCATTTGGCAAAAGGACTTCTGATGAGTTCTAACATAAAGCCGTTTGCTTTGTGCATGTGTAAAATGCAGTCTACTGTAGCCCTCGAATATATGTAAATCCATTGGTGTCCCTCTTTCCTACCCCAAATAAGCCAGTTTACAAAATGAGTCAGATCTTACAGCTGTTTTGATGTAGAAATATCACCAACCACTTAGGCTGTGTTGAAGTGACTTATTTTGCCAGAGTTGGAATGGTTGTGTACAGACGGATCAAAAGGGTCAGTCATTTTGGTGTTGAGGATTGACTCTATTTAGCAAAAGGAAATAAAGGAGAATGATATCCTTCTATGGTTTCCCCAAGAATAAAAAGAATAATTAAATGTTATAGTACACTGTTCACACATCCATTCATTACCAAATATTGATTAAAGGCCTGCTTTCACCACACCAGCAAAGACTGCCATCTGCCATCCACTGTACAATGAGGGGTGTTGCTCCAGGACCTTGCTTCAGATGTGGAAAAAAAAGAAAAAGGAGCCAGAGATCCTGGAATTTCATTTTGTCTCTGATACTTCCTAGTTGTGTGATCATAGCAAAAGCAGATAGCAGGGTGAAGATGGCGGAAGAGTAAGACGCGGAGATCACCTTCCTCCCCACAGATACATCAGAAATACATCTACACGTGGAACAACTCCTACAGAACACCTACTGAACGCAGGCAGAAGACCTCAGACCTCCCAAAAGGCAAGAAACTCCCCACGTACCTGGGTAGGGCAAAAGAAAAAAGAATAAACAGAGATAAAAGAATAGGGACGGGACCTGCACCGGTGGGAGGGAGCCATGAAGGAGGAAAGGTTTCCACACACTAGAAGCCCCTTTGCAGGCGGAGACTGAGGGTGGCGGAGGGGGGAAGCTTCGGAGCCACGGAGGAGAGCGCAGGAACAGGGGTGCGGAGGGCAAAGCGGAGAGATTCCCGCACAGAGGATCGGGGCCGACCGGCACTCACCAGCCCGAGAGGCTTGTCTGCTCACCCGCCGGGGTGGGCGGGGGCTGGGGGCTGAGGCACGGGCTTCAGTCGGAGCGCAGGGAGAGGACTGAGGTTGGCGGTGTGACCACAGCCTGCAGGGGGTTAGTGCACCACGGCTAACCGGGAGGGAGTCCGGGGAAAAGTCTGGAGCTGCTGAAGAGGCAAGAGACCATTGTTTCCGGGTGCGTGAGGAGAGGGGATTAAGAGCGCTGCTTAAAGGAGCTCCAGAGATGGGCGCGAGCTGTGGCTAAAAGCACGGACCCCAGAGACGGGCATGAGACGCTAAGGCTGCTGCTGCCGCCACCAAGAAGCCTGTGTGCGAGCACAGGTCACTATCCACTCCTCCCTTCTCAGGAGCCTGTGCAGCTCGCCACTGCCAGGTTCTGGGGATCCAGGGACAACTTCCCTGGGAGAATGCATGGCGCACCTCAGGCTGGTGCCTGGTGCAAAGTCCCACTGGCCTCTGCTGCTGCAGGCTCGCCCCGCACTCCGTGCCCCTGCCTCCCCGCGGCCTGAGTGAGCCAGTGCCCCAGAATCAGTGGCTCCTTGAACCCCGTCCTGTCTGAGCGAAGAACAGACGCCCTCTGGCGACCTACACACAGAGTCGGGGCCAAATCCAAAGCTGAACCCCTGGAATTGTGTGAACAAAGAAGAGAAAGGGAAATCTCTCCCAGCAGCCTCAGGAGCAGCGGATTAAATCTGCACTATCAACTTGATGTACCCTGCAACTGTGGAATACCTGAATAGACAACAAATCATCACAAATAGAGGAGGTGGACTTTGAGAGTAAGATATATTATTTTTTCCTCTTTTCCTCTTTTTGTGAGTGTGTTTGTGTATGCTTCTGTGTGAGATTTTGTCTGTATAGCTTTGCTTTCACCATTTGTCCTAGGGTTCTGTCCGTCCATTTGTTTGTTTGTTTTTTACTTAAAATTTTTTTTCTTTCATAATAATTATTTTTTATTTTAATAACTTTATTTTATCTTTATTTTATTTCATTTTATCCTCTTTCCTTCTTTCTTTCTAATTTTTCTCCCTTTTATTCTGAGCTATGTTGTTGAAAGCCTCTGTGCTGCAGCAAGGAGTCAGTGCTGTGCCTCTGAGGTGGGAGAGCCAACTTCAGGACACTGGTCCACATGAGACCTCCCAGCTCCATGTAATATCAAATGGCAAAAATCTCCCTGAGATCTCCATCTCAATACCAGCACCCAGCTTCACTCAACGACCAGCAAGCTACAGTGCTGGACACCCTATCCCAAACAACTAGCAAGACAGGAACACAATCCCACCCATTAGCAGAGAGGCGGCCTAAAATCATAATAAGGCCACAGACACTGAAAAACACAACACCAGAAGTGGACCTGCCCACCAGAAAGACAAGATCCAGCCTCATGCACCAGAACACAGGCAGTAGACCCCTCCACCAGGAAGCCTACACAACCCACTGAACCAACTTTAGCCGCTGGGGACAGACAACAAAAACAACGGGAGCTACGAACCTGCAGCCTGCAAAAAGGAGACCCCAAACACAGTAAGATAAGCAAAATGAGAAGACAGAAAAAGACACAGCAGATGAAGGAGCAAGATAAAAACCCACCAGACCTAACAAATGAAGAGGAAATAGGCAGTCTACCTGAAAAAGAATTCAGAATAATGATAGTAAAGATGATCCAAAATCTTGGAAATAGAATAGAGAAAATGCAAGAAACATTTAACAAGGACCTAGAAGAACTAAAGATGAAACAAGCAATGATGAATAACACAATAAATGAAATTAAAAATAGTCTAGAAGGGATCAATAGCAGAATAACTGAGGCAGAAGAACGGGTAAGTGACCTGGAAGATAAAATAGTGGAAATAACTACTGCAGAGCAGAATAAAGAAAAAAGAATGAAAAGAAATGAGGACAGTCTCAGAGACCTCTTGGAAAATATTAAACACACCAACATTCGAATTATAGGGGTCCCATAAGAAGAGGAGGAAAAGAAAGGGACTGAGAAAATATTTGAAGAGATTATAGTTGAAAACTTCCCTAATATGGGAAAGGAAATAGTTAATCAAGTCCAGGAAGCACAGAGAGTCCCATACAGGATAAATCCAAGGAGAAATACGCCAAGACACATATTAATCAAACTGTCAAAAATTAAATACAAAGAAAGCATATTAAAAGCAGCAAGGGAAAAACAACAAATAACACACAAGGGAATCCGCATAAGGTTAACAGCTGATCTCTCAGCAGAAACTCTGCAAGCCAGAAGGGACTAGCAGGACATATTTAAAGTAATGAAGGAGAAAAACCTGCAACCAAGATTATTCTACTGTGCAAGGATCTCATTTAGATTTGACAGAGAAATTAAAACCTTTACAGAGAAGCAAAAGCTGAGAGAGTTCAGCACCACCAAACCAGCTTTACAACAAATGCTAAAGGAACTTCTTTAGGCAAGAAACACAAGAGAAGGAAAAGACCTACAATAACAAACCCAAATCAATTTAGAAAATGGGAATAGGAACATACATATCGATAATTACCTTAAATGTAAATGGACTAAATGCTCCCACCAAAAGACACAGACTGGCTGAATGGATACAAAAACAAGACCCATATATATGCTGTCTACAAGAGACCCACTTCAGACCTAGAGACACATACAGACTGAAAGTGAGGGGACGGAAAAAGATATTCCATGCAAATGGAAACCAAAAGAAATCTGGAGTAGCAATTCTTATATCAGAAAAAATAGACTTTAAAATAAAGACTATTAGAAGAGAAAAAGAAGGACACTACATAATGATCAAGGGATCGATCCAAGAAGAAGATATAACAATTGTAAATATTTATGCACCCAACATAGGAGCACCTCAATACATAAGGTAAATACTAACAGCCATAAAAGGGGAAATTGACAGTAACACATTCATAGTAGGGGACTTTAACACCCCACTTTCATCAATAGACAGATTATCCAAAATGAAAATAAATAAGGAAACACAAGCTATAATGATACATTAAACAAGATGGACTTAATTGATATTTATAAGACATTTCATCCCAAAACAACAGAATACATACTTTTCTCAAGTGCTCATGGAATATTCTCCAGGATAGATCATATCTTGGGTCACAAATCAAGCCTTGGTAAATTTAAGAAAACTGAAATTGTATCAAGTATCTTTTCCAACCACAACGCTATAAGACTAGATATCAATTACAGGAAAAGATCGGTAAAAAATGCAAACACATGGAAGCTAAACAATACACTACTTAATAACGAAGTGATCACTGAAGAAATCAAAGAGGAAATCAAAAAATACCTAGAAACAAATGACAATGGAGACACGACGACCCAAAACCTATGGGATGCAGCAAAAGCAGTTCTAAGAGGGAAGTTTATAGCAATACAAACCTACCTTAAGAAACAAGAAACATCTCAAATAAACAACCTAACTTTGCACCTAAAGCAATTAGAGAAAGAAGAACAAAAAACCCCACAAGTTAGCCAAAGGAAAGAAATCATAAAGATCAGATCAGAAATAAATGAAAAAGAAATGAAGGGAACAATAGCAAAGATCAATAAAACTAAAATCTGATTTTTTGAGAAGATAAACAAAATTGATAAACCACTAGCCAGACTCATCAAGAAAAAAAGGGAGAAGACTCAAATCAGTAGAATTAGAAATGAAAAAGGAGAAGTAACAACTGACACTGCAGAAATACAAAGGTTCATGAGAGATTACTACAAGCAACTATATGCCAATAAAATGGACAACCTGGAAGAAATGGACACATTTTTAGAAATGCACAAACTGCCAAGACTGAATCAGGAAGAAATAGAAAATATGAACAGAGCAATCACAAGCATTGAGATTGAAACTGTGATTATAAATCTTCCAACAAACAAAAGCCCAGGACCAGATGGCTTCACAGGTGAATTATATGAAATATTTAGAGAAGAGCTAACACCTATCCTACTGGACTCTTCCAAATTATAGCAGAGGGGGAAACTCTCCCAAACTCATTCTATGAGGCCACCATCACCGTGATACCTAAACCAGACAAGGATGCCACAAAGAAAGAAAACTACAGGCCAATATCACTGATGAACATAGTTGCAAAAATCCTCAACAAAATACTAGCAAACAGAATCCAACAGCACATTAAAAGGGTCATACACCATGATCAAGTGGGGTTTATTCCAGGAATACAAGGATTCTTCAATATACGCAAATCAATCAACGTGAAACACTATATTAACAAATTGAAGGAGAAAAAACATATGATCATCTCAATAGATGCAGAGAAAGCTTGTGACAAAATTCAACACCCATTTATGATAAAAGCCCTGCAGAAAGTAGGCATAGAGGAAACTTTCCTCAACATAATAAAGGTCATATATGACAAACCCACAGACAACATCGTCCTCAATGGTGAAAAAATGAAAGCATTTCCACTAAGATCAGGAACAAGGCAAGGTTGCCCACTCTCACCACTCTTATTCAACATAGATTTGGAAGTTTTAGCCACAGCAGTCAGAGAAGAAAAGGAAGTTAAAGGAATCCAAATCAGAACAGAAGAAATAAAGCTGTCACTGTTTGCAGATGACATGATACTATACATAGAGAGTCATAAGGATGCTACCAGAAAACTACTAGAGCTACTCAATGAATTTGGTAAAGTAGCAGGATAAAAAATTAATGCACAGAAATTTCTGGCATCCCTATACACTAATGATGAAAAATCTGAAAGTTAAATTAAGAAAACACTCCCATTTACCATTGCAACAAAAAGAATAAAATATCTAGGAATAAACCTACCTAAGGAGACAAAAGACCTGTATGCAGAAAACTATAAGACACTGATGAAAGAAATTAAAGATGATACAAATAGATGGAGAGACACCCCATGTTCTTGGATTGGAAGAATCAACATTGTGAAAATGACTATACTACCCAAAGCAATCTACAGATTCAATGCAATCCCTATCAAACTACCACTGGCATTTTTCACAGAAGAAGAACAAAAAATTTCACAATTTGTATGGAAACACAAAAGACCCCGAATAGCCAAAGCAATCTTGAGAATGACAAACGGAGCTGGAAGAATCAGGCTCCCTGACTTCAGACTATACTACAAAACGACAGTAATCAAGACAGTATGGTACTGGCACAAAAACAGAAATATAGATCAATGGAACAGGATAGAAAGCCCAGAGATAAACCCACGCCCATATGGTCAACTTATCTTTTTTTTTTTCGGCAGTACGCTTGCCTCTCACTGTTGTGGCCTCTCCCGTTGTGGAGCACAGGCTCCAGACGCGTAGGCTCAGTGGCCAGGGCTCACGGGCCCAGCTGCTCCATGGCATTTGGGATCTTCCCAGACGGGGGCACGAACCCATGTCCCCTGCATCGGCAGGCAGACTCTCAAGCACTGCGCCACCAGGGAAGCTGGGTCACCTTATCTTTGATAAAGGAGGCAGGAATGTACCGTGGAGAAAGGACAGCCTCTTCAATAAGTGGTTCTGGGAAAACTGGACAGGTATATGTAAAAGTATGAGATTAGAACACTCCCTAACACCATACATAAAAATAAACTCAAAATGGATTAAAGACCTAAATGTAAGGCCAGAAACTATCAAACTCTTAGAGGAAAACATAGGCAGAACACTCTATGACATAAATCACAGCATGATCCTTTTTGACCCACCTCCTAGAGAAATGGAAATAAAAACAAAAATAAACAAATGGGACCTAATGAAACTTAAAAACTTTTGCACAGCAAAGGAAACCATAAACAAGACCAAAAGACAACCCTCAGAATGGGACAAAATATTTACAAATGAAGCAACTGACAAAAGATTAATGTCCAAAATTTACAAGCAGCTCATGGAGCTCAATAACAAAAAAACAAACAACCGAATCCAAAAATGGGCAGAAGACCTAAATAGGCATTTCTCCAAAGAAGATATACAGATTTCCAAGAAACAGATGAAAGAATGCTCAACATCATTAATCATTAGAGAAATGCAAATCAAAACTACAATGAGATATCATCTCACACCAGTCAGAATGGCCATCATCAAAAAATCTAGAAACAATAAATGCTGGATAGGGTGTGGAGAAAAGGGAACACTCTTGCATTGCTGGTGGGAATGTGAATTGGTACAGGCTCTATGGAGAAGAGTTGGAGGTTCCTTAAAAAACTACAAATAGAACTACCATATGACACAGCAATCCCACTACTGGGCATATACCCTGAGAAAACCATATTTCAAAAAGAGTCATGTACCAAAATGTTCATTGCAGCTCTATTTACAATAGTCAGGACATGGAAGCAACCTAAGGGTCCATCAACGGATGAATGGATAAAGAAGATGTGGCACATATATACAATGGAATATTATTCAGCTATGAAAAGAAATGAAATTGAGTTATTTGTAGTGAGGCAGATGGACCTAGAGTCTGTCATACAGAGTGAAGTAAGTCAGAAAGAGAAAGACAAATATCGTATGCTAACACATATATATGGAATCTAAGAAAAAAATAATGTCATGAAGAACCTAGGGGTAAGATGGGAATAAAGACACAGACCTACTAGAGAATGGACTTGAGGATATGGGGAGGGGGAAGGGAAAGCTGTGACAAAGTGAGAGAGTGGCATGGACATATATACGCTACCAAACGTAAAATGATAGCTAGTTGGAAGCAGCCGCATAGCGCAGGGAGATCAGCTCGGTGCTTTGTGACCACCTAGAGGGGTGGGATAGAGAGGGTGGGAGGGAGGGAGATGTAAGAGGGAAGAGATATGGGAACATATGTATATGTATAACTGATTCACTTTGTTATAAAGCAGAAACTAACACACCATTGTAAAGCATTTGTACTCCAATAAAGATGTAAAAAAAAAAAAAGCACAAGCAAAAAAAGCAAAAACAAACAAGTGGGACCACATCAAATGAACAAGCATCTACACAGAAAAAGAAAATATCAACACAATGAAAAGCTAACCTATGGATTGGGAGAAAATATTTGCAAACCATATGTCTGATAAGGAATTAATATCTAAAATTTATAAGAAACTGATACATATCAATAGCAAAGAAAAAGATAATTTTATTAAAAATTGGTCAGAGGACTAGAATAAATATTTTTCCAAGAAAGATATACAAATGTCCACCAGGTATAGAATGTTTTAAAATTCCTACCCAGACCCTAAAATCCTATAAATATCTTCAATGTATTTTTCTTTTTAACACACTATTATCTTTAAAATGGTATTCTCTCAAACTGCATTAAATCCAACAAACTTACTTTGTTAGATTAACAGAAAAAAAAACAAAAACAAAAAACCCCACAAAAAAACAGCCTGCTTTCTCCCACTTTCTCCTTCCCTTATCCTTGATGGAGACAGTGACCTTAAAGAGCCTTTGGTTTGTTCATAATAAAAGTGCATCCTATCTTACGTTTTTGTGTGAAAATAAATATCTTTTGAATATATTGAGCATCTTGGGAGAAAGACACCCTACCCTTTCAAATTAACGTTATAATAATTTAAAAAATTAACTAAGCCTGTTCCACTGGCATATTGATGAGTGTTATGAGCCACTCTTATCCATTGTTACAAGATTAAACATTTTAGGAATAAAGCTCATCCAATTTATTTAGAAAGAAACTTGGCTACAAATGCAGTCCCACTTAATTAGCTTCCGATTTGCTTTGCTGCTTGGACGTAAAAGGCGAGCCCCACTGCCCTCTAACCTTCCTACGGGCATCTTGCTCTGATCACCTAATTGATTTTCCAAGCCAGTTTGTACTCTGGATATGTCTTTGTGTCCTTTTTCCTGACAGGTGTTGTCATTGTCATTTTGAAGCATATTCAAGAATGTTCCTTGTTCATTAGAAGCTCCGGTAGCTATGGGAGGGTGGCTGATTAAGTTATGCCTAAAACATTAAGTATCAACAACAACCCAAACTCCGTGTGGGTGTGTAATTAGTTCCAGTCAGAAGGGAGAGAGTGTCATGGTGGAATGGTGGCATGTTTGATGTTACTGTCAGATGGACACTCATTGTATCCAAGCAAAATGAATGAAGGATGAAGTGTGGGCTGGGATGACCAATAACTTTGAAGCTGTCAACCAACCTTCTTAATCCTGGGACTAAGTACAGTTCAGAAGCCTATGATTTAGTTACCAAACTACTAAACTTTCTTTATGAGGATGAAGGCTTCTCAAGAGACAATTAACCTGGAGAGTCACAAGATGTTCTAAGGCAAGCCAGTGTGAGCCAAGGAAGCCAGGAAGACCAGGGTGGGAGCCCCACCCACCAGCAAGGATATATAAAAGCTCGGGAGCCTGAAGTGGCATTTACAGTTCAGGAGCCAGTTTCTGCAAGTTACTCACATCTCTCCGTCCGACACCATGTCCTACAACTGCTCCACAAACAAACTCTCTTCCAGGCTGATTGGAGGACAATACACTGTGCCAGTGGCCCCAGTTGCCACAGTTTCTACCCCGGATGTCGACTGCCTGAGTGGCATCTATTTGCCCAGCTCCTTCCAAACTGGCTCCTGGCTCCTGGACCACTGTCAGAAGGCCTGCTGCGAGCCCACTGCTTGCCAGCCAACCTGCTACCAGCCAACTCCTTGTGTCTCCAGCCCTGTCCAGGTGACCTGCTCTCGGAAGACCACTTGTGTCTCCAATCCCTGCTCAACTCCCTGCAGCCGGCCGCTCACCTTTGTCTCCAGTGGCTGTCAGCCCCTGGGCGGCATCTCTACTGTGTGCCAACCAGTGAAAAGTGTCTCCACTGTCTGCCAGCCAGTGGGAGGAGTCTCCACCATCTGCCAACCAGCCTGCGGGGTCTCCAGGATGTACCAGCAGTCCTGCGTGTCCAGCTGCCGAAGAATTTGCTGAGTTTGCAGGGGCCTGTGAACGAATCAAGACTCCATGACCTGCCAGCTGTGTTTCCAGGATCTTCCAACAAGCTGCCTGTCCCTGAATAACTCTTCATTGCTGACCCCCTGTTCTAACTGTCTGATTGCTGGCTGCCAGGCTTGAATAAGCTGACTTTGGCAATCTAACGTTTTTCTGGCCAGCACCAATCTTGTTTTAAGGGTTTGATCACTGGTGGCACGTATACCTCTGGATGTTTCCAGAAACTTACCACCCATGCCCCAGTCTCTAATGGCTTTGACATGTTTTGACCTAGCTGCTTTGTCTTCTGGCTTGTTTTTGTGCCTCAGAAAAAGGGAACTTGTTTCGCTCTGTATTTCTCAATAAACCTTAATTACTTGGCATTGCAAATGTACGTCTCAGGAGAGTTCTTTATTTGCAAGAATTTTTGCTGTCTGTGAATCATTCTTTGCTGATTAGGGTCTGATTTTCTTTTCCAAGAATGGAGTATGGGTTCAGTCACTGTGTTTAATGACAAGCAAGGGATTATCTTATATTTTACTTGGTTAGAGAGTCTTTGGACATGTACTCAAGTAGAGTGAATAGTCCTATATATTTCCCCCATTTTTTTATGGGCTTGCAGAATAATTTCCATGCAGGACAAAGAAATGTTACCTGAGAAACCAGGTAGTTTGGGGAATTGTACAACGAAGGGGACAATGGAGTCAGTTAGAGGTTCAGAGTCTTACTTCATCAGAGGACCACAGTGGAAAACATTGCAAAGGATCCCTCCATGATTAGATGGGAGGCAGGGAGAATGAGGAAGGATGAAGAAGTCAGTTTCTAGGCCCTGAGATTTATGGCATCAAAAAGGTGGCTGTAGCTTTCTAGTTCCCTCACTTGCTGCTGTGTATTGGTAGACCCCCAAACATGTTCTGAGTAAACTAAAGTTCTGCGTTTTAGTTAATCTGGGCAGGGAAGACTTAAAAACAAATTTCAAACACATGTTGGTTTATTTTAATACTTAGAGCCTTATTTTGTGCTTGCTTTCAATTGGAGCTCACATGCAGATAAAACAAGCCATCTGGACTGGTGGTCAACATGCTAACTCCTTCTGCCTTTTTTAGAAAGTGAGAACTGACCGCCAGTTGGTTTCCTTTTGTCCTCATTCTCTGTTATGTCCAGAAACACATCTCTATATTTCCTTTTCAGAGTTGCTCAAGGACAAACAGTAGAGAAATTTTTTTTTTTTTTTTTTTTTTACAGAAAATGGAGGCACATGAGGTGTGCCTGCCAGGAGCAATGGGTGCCTTTTCTCATAACAGAGGTGCTTAGTGCCTTGTGGAGAATCTGACCATCCACTTCTTTTGTCAGCACAAAATGTTTTTCTTATTTCACTAACAGTTTTTCAGAGAGGCAAAACGTATGGACAATTTCTGGAGGGAAAATTTTCATTTCTTCCTATTACTGACTCTACTCTTAGAAGAAATGTTCCCTCTAATCAAAAAATGTTAGTATGTGTGACTCACTGTACTATCTCATTAAAGCAAGTCATAGCTTTTACTATACATTGGTTTCATGACTCTTCTTTTTAAAAATAACACCCTGGCTTTCAGAAATGCTCTGGTTTACTCTATAATGGAAATCACTAGGAGAACCCTAGATGGCCCGTTCAAAGCTGTCATTTACTGAACTCTCACATTGTTTATTTCAGTCACTTCACATATGATTTGGAAAATCTGAAGTTTTTCAGAGGCTTACACATCATTAATAATTCTTTTGCTCATGTTTTTTTCTTCAGCTTTCCAGTTTTCAGTAAAAATTACTAGAACAGAGATGCCCTTTTTTTCTTTTTCTTTAGACAGCTAATCATCTTTAAGATTCATGTAGTAGCAATATTTAATAACATAGATTTTATAGACTGAAATGAGTGAACTTTAGCTTGGGCTATTTATTGTGATGGTGTGAACATCCAAGAGTATTGTAGGTATCCTTCCAAGCTATTTCCTTGTTTTTATTTCTGTTTGGGGAATCATCTATTTTGCTATTAGAGCTATTCTATTTGTACTTGAACTTTGAAAGTTCTCTCCATTCTTTGCTTTATTTCATAATAAATTGTAAAATTGCAAAGTTTGTCTTTGAGGACAGTCTTTTAAGAGATAGAGCAATGATGATTTCTTTCTCTTCTTGGTCTAGGACCCAGAAATATGTCTTGTATGTAATAGTCTGTAGCTGTGGGGAAGCAGTTCAAGGGACTTTGGTTCAAATCCTGGTTTCTGCCCCTTGGCTGCAGGTTTGTTAAGCTCCCTAAACTTTAGCTCATCTGTAAAACAAAGATAATGATACCATCGTATGCCTCTGTTTCAGGAATAAACTGAGACAATAAGTGTGCCTCCCATGTATCACTGAGGCATCCTGTCATTTGATATTGAAGTGAAATTGGCTTTCACCATTTTTCTTCTTTGGTGGGAATCCTGGCTACTCCTAGCATTGCTGAGGAATCCAAGGGTGGAGAGGTTGGAGGATGGTGACTTACTGTTTTATTTCCTAATCTTCTCTGGCTCTGAACTTTTACTTTAGAAGAATTATTTCATTTTATTGATCTTCTTCCTAGTCTATACTCTGTTTCTGTTCAGACTGTAATGATTCAGACACCATAGCACTGTTTCCTCTCCTTGATTTCCACAAAATCTACTTACACAGGCATTTGTGTATCGAACAGACTTTACTGAAAGTCTGGATGCATAGATGATACTTATACTTTAGTGATGAAAACAACTCAAAATTAAATTTTAGACATAAAGAAGTTCCTTGGCCATTGTCCCTGGGACATTATCACATTCAACTCAAAACCAAATCACTCCCTCCTTTCCTTCCTCCCTTCCTCCCTCCTTTCCTTCCACAAATGTTAGGGTACCTCTAACGTTCCAGCTTCTTTGCTGGGTACTGGTTATATGGTTGTGACTTCTGCTCCTCATCGAGTTCATAGCTTAGTTATGTAGAGCAATATCTCTAGATCTTTTATATTTTCCTCTGTATCTTCCACTTAGGGATTCCATGTGCTTTGACTTTTCCCTACAAATGCTTGTAAGTGCTTACCAAAGTGCTATATCCCATAAATTCTCTAAAAAGGTAAAATTTTCTACCTTTTTCTCTTATATGATGCTTCTTAAAATAATACAACTACAGCAAAAGCTGAAAATTCATATAACCAGCCTCTGGAATTTGACTTTAAAAATGGTACAAATGAACTTATTTACAAAAGAGAAATAGAGTTACAGATGTAGAAAACAATCTTATGGTTACCAGGGGGGAAAGGGGGGAGGGATAGATTGGGAGATTGGGATTGACATATACACACTACTATGTGTAAAATAGGCTACTAATAAGGACCTACTGTATAGCACAGGAAACTCTGCTCAATACTCTGTAATGACCTATATGGGAGAAGAATCTAAAAAAGAGGGATATATGTATATGTATAACTGATTCACTTTGCTGTATAGCAGAAAGTAACACAACATTGTGAATCTACTATACTCCAATAAAAATTTTTAAAAAGTTTTAATCATTAAAAAAAAAATCTGGGAGTCAGAAAGCTTGTGAGACTCAAGGGAATGTACTGATAACCAACTGAATGGCAAGAATGAATGCTTGGCACATTGGGGTGGAGACCCAGACTGGTGCCCTCTACAGTTGCCCTCTGCCTTCAGTAAAGGTGGGCTCTGCAATTTGACCTTCGTCTTGGTAAATGTCATTCCGCCTCTTTTTATTTTTAGGAAGCTACAGCTTGTGCTTAGGAATTTATAAATGGTCCCATATCTAGAGGGCATCGTGTAGCTTTTATGAAAATGAGGTCTTCACTGATTAAGATCCAACTTCTTTCATATACTCCACTTTCCTATATTTAACTGCCTTATGGGCATTTCCAAAAAGATGTCTTATAATCAAATTCAAAGAAATTTTCAAAACTCAAATTGGCCATAGTGTAACTTATTAATCAGGGATGTGATTTATTAATCAGGGTTTGTATTGCACACTTCAGATTATAAAGCAGTTAGGATTGGGAACAAGCTCCCATCAGCACAGGTGAGAATCTATTATAAGCAAACACAATTGCTTTGTGTAAGTTGTTCTGTGCTTTATTATAAAAATGGATGATCAAAGTGACAATCTAGTATAAAAATTGTGATAATGACAGTCTTAACACCTGTAATAAAGACAAGTGATTACTCTGGAGCAGAGCTGGGGGTAGTCAAGGGTAGTCAAGGGTAGGACTTGTTTAGAAATGTGTAGGTTTCATAGCCATATACTTACAACCATCATTTATCTTTGTGTAAATTTATTTTGGAATTTATTATTGAAATTCCTACATAAAAAAGTGTATCATTTTGGGCCTGAAAGTCAAGCCCGTAAATTCTCTTTTCCCTCCATTAAGCATGTTAATGCAAGTGTTCTTAGGAACACATCAATTGCATAATCATAGAGAAGGCCGTTTCACTAAAACGAAATATTCTTTTGCTAAAACTTCTCGTCATATTGATTTTTACCTCTTGATTAATGCTGCCACCATCTTCCAAGTCACCTAGAATTGAAATCGTCATTGTTTTTCACTCTTCTTCCCCCTAACTTCACACATTTAATTCATTCTACCATAACAATTCTTTATGTCTTTTTCTTAGCATTTCCTCTAGTCTTACCTATTGTGGGAACTCATTGCCTTTCACTAGAGTATTGTGATTAGCTCCTATGTGATATAAGTGTCATTCTTCCCTTTCTGTACAGCACTCTCAGATCTATCTGTATTAGTTTGCTAGGGCTGCTGTAACAAAAGATCACAAACTGGGTGGCTTAAACAACAGAATTTTGTTGTCTCAAATTTCTGAAGGATGGAC
The DNA here is from genome assembly GCF_005190385.1 of Monodon monoceros. Lineage (NCBI taxonomy): Eukaryota > Metazoa > Chordata > Mammalia > Artiodactyla > Monodontidae > Monodon > Monodon monoceros. The sequence continues at coordinate 13,951,282 of NW_021703767.1, forward strand.
GTCTGAGATCAAGGTGTTAGCGAGGTCCATTCCTTCTGAGGACTGTGAGAAAGAAACTGTCGCATGCCTCACCCCGAGCTTCTGGTGGCTGCTGACAATCTTTGGTGTTCCTTGGCTTGTAGAAGCATCACCCTGAACTCTGCCTTCATCTTCATGTGCCATATTCTCCCTGTGTGTGTGTTCAAGTCGTGTCCAAATTTTCTCTTTTTATAAGGATGTCAGTCATATTGAACTAGTGACATACCCAACTCAAGAATGACCTCATCTTCACTAATTCTATCTGCAGAAAACCTTACTTCCCAGCAAGGTCACATTATGAGATACTGGGGCTTAGGACTTCAACATATGAATTTGTAGGAGGCACAACCTAACCCATAAATCTGATAATGTCACTTTTCCATTCAAAAATATCAAAACATGTTCATTACCTGATGAATGCTGTTAAGGCTTGCTGGTGAGACATTCATAATTCCCAGAAGAGTATTTAATAAATGTTAATAAATATAAGAAGACTATAATTTTTGAATTTTTAAGTTCTTATTTATTTCAATAATTGAAAGTCTAATTAATAATAGTACAGAGAAACAGAACCAATAGGATGTATGTGTGTAGAAATAAAGAGACAGAGAGAGAGAAGGGGAGAAGGGAGAGAGCAAGAGAGATTATTTTAAGGAATGGGCTTATTGGATTATGGAGGCTGGTAAAACCAATCTCTGAAGGGTGGGTCATCAGGATGGATACACAGAGAAGAACAGATAATACAGTTCAAGTCCAAAGGCTATCTGATGGCAGAATTCCTTCTTGCTTGGGGGAGGTCAATCTTTTATTCTATTCAGTCTTCAACTGATTGGATGAGGCCCACCCATGTTATGGAGAGTAATCTGCTTTGCTCAGTGTCCACTGATTTAAATCTTAATCTCATCCAAAACACCCTCACAGAGGTACCAGAATAATGCTTGACCAAATATCTAGGCACTGTGGTCCAGCCAAGTTGACACATAAAATTAACCATTACATGCACCTTAAAATTTATTGGAAGAAATAAATGTGAGTAATAATCCTAAAGAGAAGAAATAGTTTTTCAAAAAAGATTGTAGTGATTTTCTCACAGAAAGGTTGTCACCAAACTGTTCTGGGTTTTCATAAAGATAGGTATGGAAACATTACATTTTATGGATTTGGGGAGCTTAATTGGGTTAATTACAAGAACAACACTTTTTGTTCATTTCTACATTTTCCCAGAATTCTTCTTTTGATTAAAGTAGACTTGGTAAACAGGTATAGTCATGGTCTATGTTGCTGTGTCTTTTTTACCAATCAGATTCATGCAACTATACATTTATGAAAAGGTAAAAGATTGCTGAGAGACCAGAAATCATATTAAAAATTAATGTGTTCAATAATCTTTGCATTCTTCTTTTTTCCATAGTAGATAATGAAATATGGAAATAAAACTCACCAGAAAGTAAAGCTACTTTACCTTAAAACTTACTCCCTGGACAAAAGCTATAGTTATAAATCCCAGGATTAAGAGGTGCATTCATTTTCAAATTGATTTGATTAAAATTAGGACAGAACTCAGTTCTTCTGGTAGCTCTTAGCAAGATATTAATTCACTGACTCTTCCCTTATGTCAGCATACTGGAAAGGGTTTGGAAAATTTCTTTTTTTAAAGAAAAGCCTGAAAATGGTCTAAAAAGCATATATAATGTACTTCTGGAAATCAGAAATTTTGGAAGAGCAGCAGCTCTCTTCTAGAAAAATCACAGGACTTGGGGTTAAGTCTGGTGATAAATTCAGTTCTACTACATTGATGTTAAGTGGTTTGATCTCTCACAGCCTCTGTTCCCTCATGTGTAAAATGGCTATAATAATTCTATCTTCAAGTATTAACTAAGGTGATGCTCATTACTGCATAGTTTCAACAGTTTCAACAGTTGAACTGTTCAACAGTTCAACAGAACACAATAGGAGTTTATTTCCTGTTCATCCCCAGTCTTGAATGGGTGTTCCTAAGCAGTGGGTAGCTCTTCTACAACAGCTGATTTGGAAACATAGGCACTTTCTATCTTGTGACTTTTCTAACCAAGGCTTCTAATGTGGCTACAGAGGGGTAAAGAGTGTGGGATTACAGGTGGGGAGTTTTTATGGGCCAGCCTTGGAAGTGGCATGCATTGCTTCTGCCCACTTTTCAATGTCAAGTTCCCAGTCATATGGTCACACTTAAGTGCAAAGAACTGGCTCATATGATCTAGATGCAGGCAAAAGAGGAAGAGAAAAGAAAATGAGTTTGGTGAACAGCAAGCCTGTGTCTGCAATGTTTCATAATGTGGTTGTAAGATCGAAGAGCACATACATGAAATAAATCAGAGAAAGACAAATATGGTATGATATCACTTAACATGAAGAATCTAAAAAATACAACAAACTAGGGAATATAGCAAAAAAGAAGCAGACTCACAGATATAGAGAACAAATTAGTGATTACCGGTGGGGGCAGGGAGGGGCAAGAGAAGGGTGGAAAAGCAGGAGGTATATACTATTTGGTGTAAGATAGGCTCAAGGATGTATTTTACAACACGGGGAATATAGCTAATATTTTTTAATAACTGTAAATGGAAAGTAACTTTTAAAATTGTATAAAAATAAAAAAAATTGAAAAAGGAATGACAGTATAATATAAAGATCTGACTCATGGTGGGCACTCTGAACCTGGTGGATGAATCTGAATTAGATTTCTATTTGTATCCGTCCACGAAAGGAGCTCTGTTTTAGGAAGCAGAATATATGAGAAGGGATTCACTTAGGCACTAATCTAACACTTCATGGGCTGCTCACAGCACTGAAGGATCTAACTTTCTAAGAGTTGTTATTTTTTAAACTCAAGGAAAATACTTCTACATGGTTGAGATGTAAATAATTCTGGTAATGTCTACAAGGACTGGGAATTATTTAGATATTTCTAACGAAGCAAAATGGGAATTGACCAGCCAACATCTCTGTAAATGAAACGCAGACACATAATGTTATATTTCCACCTAGTAAACATAAGGCACATAATATCTTCTTGAATGATGGAATCCTCCATTCTGACTGCTATTTTCATTGTGTAACAATATCTTTTTTTTTCTTTTTGCGGTACGTGGGCCTCTCACTGTTGTGGCCTCTCCCGTTGCAGAGCACAGGCTCCGGACGCGCAGGCTCAGCGGCCATGGCTTACGGGCCCAGCTGCTCTGCGGCATGTGGGATTTTCCCGGACCGGGGCACGAACCCATGTCCCCTGCATCGGCAGGCGGGCCCTCAACCACTGCACCACCAGGGAAGCCTGTAACAATATCTTTTGTAAGATATTAGTGCTGGAAGAGACTTTAGAGGTCAATTTATATGACTCCCTCATTTGACAGATGAGGAAATAGGACAGGAGTGACTTGTTTGTCCAATAAACATAGTCAGTGATGGAACCACTAAATGATGTTTAATTGAGTGTTTTTTTTTTTAATAGAGATATGCAGGTCGCACAATTCAGATACTGCAGCTCCTTATTCGCTCTCATTTCTTGACGAGTTGCTCTGCATGTAGTCTGTCCAGGAGTATCACATGCTATGTCACCACTGTCAGATTCTATATTCTTTACAAGGGGCCCATAAACCTTTTTCATTCAGCAAAAAATGATTGGTAGTTTATTTGAAATTCAAATGTAACTGGTAGTCCTTTATTTTTATTTGTTAAATCTGGCAACCTTACGCAGGATGCACTTAGGGAACTACTCTTTTCTCTAGAGGACTTAGCTGGCTCTCTAACAACAGAGGCCTGACCACCCCTCCTGATGTCCATCCTGTCCTGTTGGACACGCCCCCCCCCACCCCCCACCGCCAGCGGTCCTCAGGACACATGATGGGGCAGTGAGGCTAAGCTGGCATACAACTCACCACCTGCAAAGTGGTAGGCTGTTCTAGTTGAAGATTCTACCGAGCCCTATCTCTCACAACCAATCTCTTGTTCTCTTTGTCGACTCAAGACATGTTCCCTACCCTCATCCTTTACTGTGTCTAATTCTCACTACTAGTAGTCTTAGTCTCTGAAGTCTTTTTTTAAAATTATAGCTATGTCCCAGTTGAGACAAGTATTTGTTGACAAAAATTTGTTGTTTATTTGAAATTCAAATGTATCTGGGATTCTGTATTTCATCTGTAAAATTCTGCAGAAGTCTTGTTTGATGTTATACTAATTTTGGAATGGAAAGAAGGAGTTCCATAGGGTAAATGTTTGAAAAGTTCAGGTCCAATTCATTTTACATGATTTGCTTTCTCACTCCTCTCAGATTCTTAATATTGCTACTATGTACTGTGATTCTCGGCTACAGAGACATAGTATTCAAATGTTCATCCATCTATCATCTATCTATCTATCTATCTATCTTCTTTTACTGTTTTAACCATGAAACCCCTTCATCTTGGAGCATATAGTGGGACTACCGTTCTGTGCAATGTATTTTGTAGAACACTAATGAAGAGCAGTGTTAGTTGACTCAGAGAAAGCAGCCTGCAAGATGTATTCCATTCTTTCTCTAATATAAGAGAAGGATGAGAGATATGGGACCATATGTATATGTATAATTGATTCACGTTGTTATAAAGCAGAAACTAACACACCACTGTAAAGCAATTATACTCCAATAACGATGTTAAAAAAAAAAAAGAGAGAAGGATGAGAAGACCAAGAAGGTTACATGAATTTTAAGAAGAATAGAAATATCCATATGACTTGCTGAAGAGCCTGTGCCGCGTAATTTTGATGGATCATTGAATTGTTTCCTCTTCTGCATTTTGTAATATGAAGGGTCAGACAGTCTGGCTGATCCAATACTTCTCCGATTTAAAGTTAAGTCCGCCAACTTCCAGTGTTCCATATGTACTGTTAAATTAACACGTCTAGGCCGTGTCTTATACGAGTGGCTCTCAACGAAATTATTTGAGGCTGCTCATACCTCTGGTGCAATGAAAAGGCAAACTACATTTATGAGTGAATAGTGCTGACTGAGCTGTGTAATCTTTTCATGGGTAGTTTGGGTCTTTCAAAGTGAGATGTGACATTTGAATGCCAAATAAAGCCATTGCAAAACAACCAAAAACTTTTAGCATTTTAGAGTAGTTTTTTGATTCTCTTTATTTTTCCCCAGAGAACTTAGTTCTGCGCAGAACCTATCAAATGAGTGATTTTTCAAAGCTTCTGACGAGTCTCTTCGAGATCATAGGAAAGATTGATGTTTTAGAATTTTGATTAGATTCTCCTCCTATTCCTTCCTTCTTTATTTCTTATTTGATGGCTTTATTTTCTCATTTTATCCCCTAACTTTGCATATCCCCCTGAGAGGAGATGCATAAGATGGCCTCAGGAGACATCGTATTGAAAAGGGAGTTTCTGGGAACTCTTGAGGTTTCATTTACACATTTAAAATTGGGGACACTAGAATGACCTTATAGTGTAAACTGTTCAGTTAATCATTCATTTACCCAGCTAATATTTATTGAACATATGTTGGTAATTGGACAGTCTCTCTTTCTTATGAAGATTCTAATATAGCAGGGAAGCAGATATATAAACACCCAACTAACGTCAAATAAGTGCCTTAGTAGGGAAACATAGATAAAGTGCTGTGGATCTAGAGGATTAGTAGGACCAATTTTGCTATGGGTGGAGACATATGGGAGGGTTTTCAGAGGAAAATAATTTGAATTGGGCCTTAAAGAATAGATGAATTCACAAGGCCCAGTTAGTTAAGGGAGTAGGGGTGCTGGGTGGGTTTAGAGTGAAGGGAGAAAAAGGAGGGTAGATTCCCATAGATTAAACAGTAAGGCCCAAGTTGTGGAGGCATGAAAGCTTATAATGAGTTCAGAAAACAGTGAGTTCCAATGTGACTCCAAAAATTATTATAAATGAATGTTAGGCATGAAAGACAAAGCATGAATCAAGAATCCCTTTCCTGGGCTTCCCTGGTGGCGCAGTGGTTGAGCGTCCGCCTGCCGATGCAGGGGACACGGGTTCGTGACCCGGTCCGGAAAGATCCCACATGTCGCGGAGCAACTGGGCTCATGAGCCATGGCTGCTGAGCCTGCGCGTCCAGAGCCTGTGCTCCGCAACGGGAGAGGCCACAACAGTGAGAGGCCCGCGTAACGGAAAAACAAACAAAAAAGAATCCCTTTCTTGGGCATCTCGAATGTCATGTGACGCATTTAACCTTTTAGCTTAAGTAAGAAGGAGCCATGCAAGGGTTGTAAGAGTTCTCTTTATCTGATAACCACAGAGACCTGTGATGATAGATGCTTGAGGTGAGCTCTAAAATACTGGTGCTCAAAGATGACTTTGAAGCTTCTATTCTGGAAGACTGGTGGTCTGTGAGGTCTTAGCCATGAGAGGGCATATAACAGAAGGATAAATGAGGCGGGCTACAGATAATAATTCTTATTTAGAGACGATTGCATTTGAGACAGCTGTAGAACATCAGGTGGGTATGAGCATGTGGCAATTGGATCTTCAGGCATAAGCTGTGCTATTTCAGTATGGCTTTTCCTGTAGGCAGAGGGAGAGGCTTAATTATACTCATTGACATTTATGTGGTGACTCTTTCATGACCAAGTCCTGTGTATTTCTACTGATCATTTGCTATATCTAGAAAGAAATTGTTAGAAATGATTTTTCTAACAAATCATTGGTAGGTTTTGGATACTGTGGATAATATAAAGTATTAGGTTGACAATGGCTTGGCAATGATACACACCCAAGAAACAAACTAATAAAATCATATCAACAAAGAGTAGTCCCTTGATAAATATCAAAGGTGCATGAATTTAATAGCTTACTGCTACTCAGTGACTTTGAAAATATATGTTTTATATGACTTGGTTAAAGTGGTTTAATTTCTTTCCAAGTTAAGGTACATTTCTTCATGAGCCAGGAAATATTAAGATTAAGAAGAAAGGATTTTTCAAACAATTAGTATGCATGTGGAGAGGGAAGGTTCTGGGAGTGAAGCCACACTTTTTAATGAGGGAATGGATATAGATGTCCTTAAGCAGAAAGGGACATCAAACTCCAGGAATTTATTTTTCCCTTCATATCTTATCTTTCTCTCCTGACACAGACAGCCACAGTTCTTTCTCTGGGATTTTGCTCTTGGCGTCTTTAGGGACCCATAAGTCATAAGGAGTGGGCCTTGGAGGTATACTGCAAAAGAAAATGTGGGCACAGTGTCTTCCATTGGTTTTGAGTTCAAAAGCTCAAATTCCGAGGTCCATGGTCCTGGTTCTGGAGGTTAGGGGTCAGAGACCATGGCTGCAATTGTGTCTACTGGCCATGGCACTTTCTTCTGAATTCAATGGCTGTTGAAGAGTTTGCAAGTAGATCCTGAATCTTCACACTCTTCTTTGCCTATACCTTGGAATTCAGATTTCTGCAATACTGTTGTTTATCTTTGTACTTCAGTGAGAAGAATCCAGATGATATTCACCCAGAGTATAGTTTGTGTAATATTAAAGATAAAATTATTTCCCCAAATATTTTTTAAAAATCAGCATTTTTCTCTTTTATCTTTTCTGCTTTCTTAGTTTCTGTGCATATTTTTATGTTTCTTGTTAAAAGTAATGACTCCAGTTCACTTGACATGGTTGGCACATCTTGTCATTTATTTGGATTATTTCATTTAATTCACATGATGACTGCCTCTTGCACAAAGAAAAAACGTTTTGTTTTTCCTTGAAGCAAGCTCAAAGTAGTTATTCTGCTGAGGGCATGTTGACTTAACATGTTAGAACAGAATTACATAGAGCTCTAGTTCCATGAATTATCAAAAATAAATAACTCTTCTCCCTCAAAAAAATCAATAAATTTGAAAAATACTGGATGAATGAAAGTAAAGCTGGTTTCTTTACTGTAGGTTTTATCTGAGCTTTTAATATTCTAATATGACTCTTTTAAGAATGGAATGTAACTTGGAATGCATCCCAATCACTTTTCCCCCTAGGATATCTTGAAGGACCAGAGTCCCATTAAACACACCCTCTAAAGCAACGGTCTCCAACCTCTTTGGCGCCAGGGACCGCTTTCCTGGAAGACAATTTTCCCACGGACCGGGGGTGAGGGGGTGGGGATGGTCCAGGCCGTAATGTGAGCGATGGGGAGATGTGGGAGCGGCAGATGAAGCTTCGCTCACTTGCCCTCCTGCTGTGCAGCCCGGTTGCTAACAGGACTGGCACTGCTCTGTGGCCTGGGGGTTAGGGACCCCTGCTCTAAAGCCGTGCATTAAGGTATAGAGACCCAATTGAACATGGATAATTTTTATTAAATTGTAGTTTTCTATGTTAGCTATCTAATTTTTGGAAGTTTCGAGATGTATTCATTTTCAGTATTTTAAATAGTTATTGCATAAGAAAGAAGGCTTTTCAGATTTCAAGTTTCAGTCTTAGCTAACCCTCTTTCTCACTCGCCAGAGTGATAACAGTTTCTTATAGTCTCTTTCAATGTATGTGGTATGTGTCATCAAGGTATTTTATCTGAGCTCATACAAGTACGATAGGTTTAGGTAACTGACACAAATTCATGGTTACGTGTGTGTGTGTGTGTGTGTGTATGTATCTAATCAATTTGAATTCTAGAATCTTTTAATTAGATTTCATATAGGCTAAATCCTACCGGATGCAAAGATGAGGTTAGGAGTTGCTAGTCCTTTGGGGAAAAAAAGGTACACCAAATTGCCTAGAAAATTATGCTAAATGGATAAGCAGGAAGAAGCATAATATATTTCAGTAGACTCGAATGCAATTAATGTTTATATAAATCCCAAATGGGAAAGGATTTAAGAAAATATGACAAAATTTGGGCAGTCATGATATACACCGTGTGAAATATGTAGGCTCTATCTCACTATTTCCCTTATGTACCCTTGTGTATCTGAATCGACACCTTCTTTGAGGCAGGAGATAGATGGGCTCCAGGCTAGGCATTTACAACTGGCCTCCTGTTTACACCTCCTGGGGTGAGAAGAAGATGAGCTCCAGGCCAGACATTCATTACCAGCTCACTATTTACATTTCCTGAGGTGAGAGACAAATGGGCTCCAGGACTACATATTTATGACCGCACTCCTGTCTATATTTTGAGATCTGCACCCTGATATAAGAAACAGTAACAGGAATAATGTAGATAACTGGACATTGGGCAGTATTATGGCAGGGACAGAGAGGGGCTAAACCCTGTTAAAGAGGTCATACATTTCCCATCCTTGGAGCAAGGGAGACACTGTGCATGCACAAAAGCCTTCATGGGGTCAAAAAGGCAGGGGATGCCAGACCGTAGTCAGTCCTGCTCCCGCTACCTTCCTCCCAGAGGCCTTTATGATGAAATCCATCTTGACTGAGGGATGCGTGTGCACCCAGGGGAGGGTCCAGAGGTAAATTAGCCATGGGGGTCAAAACAATACTATTGGCCAAGAAGACAGACATCCGGAAAACTGCCCCCTTAAAAAGAATTTAATCTTCCCAAAGGTGCGATTCTCGTGATTCTCTCACTGAGTTCGCCAGTGCGTCTTTCTTCATGTACTCTGCTTTTCTAATAAACACTTTCTTCTATACCTTCCATCACCTTGTCAGATTCTTCCTTTCAAAGTAGACAAAGGACTGGGGAGTTGGACTCCAGCTGCTGGCCCCGTGGTCTAGTGGGTAAGATCCTGGTTTCCATCCAGGCAACCTGGGTTTGATTCCTAGTCAGGCAGCTGAGATCTTGCTTCCAGCTACTGCTCACTACTGCTTGCTGCAAGCTGCTGCCTACTGCTGCCTGCATCCGAAATCACCTTGACCTTGGCCCTTATTATCTTATGTCTGAGTGTTATAATAACTGGCTAATGGGTTTTGCTATCTACAACCTCTTATCCAAATTAGTATTCTGACTGCACTATTGTGACCTCATAATCAAACGTCATTAGTTCCTAATCATTTATTAAAGTCATCAAGGTGTAATGGGTAGGGCATTGGGTTTGGAGTGAACAAAGTCATGTTTTTGAGAACTACTCATGATGTCTGCAACCTTGAGCAGGTCATTTAACATCTAGAGGTGAAACTATTTCCACCTATAAAATTCATATAATAATGGCCTTGCCGCCTGATTCATAAATTTGCTGTGGGTTTTAAAAAATATGTAAAGGGTCTTTGTAAACTTTGAAACAAAACATACATGGAAAGTACTACTTTAGCTCTGCCAAGTCTATATTTCTTAGGCTGGCAATCAATGACTTACTAGGCCACAAATACCTTCCAGTGTATTGACCACTTGCTTGTATGAATAAGATACTTCATTTAAAATAGAAAGTTATCTATGAAGGCCTTGGGCTTTTATACCTAAACATCTTTTTTAAGTTCCTTTTCCTGCTGAAATTGTGCTGTCCTTCAAAGAGGCATTGAGCTATTATTTCTTCATGAGGTCTTCTGTATTAGTTTCTTAGGGCTGCTGTAACAAATGACTCTACACTGGGTGGCTTACAGCAACAGGAATTTGTCTCACAGCTGTGGGGTCAGAAGTCTGAAATCAAGGTGTTAGCAGCACTTGTTCCCACTCCCTGCTCTAGGGAAGAATCTTTCCTTGTCTCTTTCAGGTGACCCCTGGTGTTCCTTAGCTTGTGGCAGCATCTCTCTGGTCTCTACCTCCGTCTTCACATGGCTTTCTCCTGTGTTTCTGTATCTTCTTTTCTGTTTCTGATAAGGATATTTGTCACTGGATTTAGGGCCCGCCCTAAATCCAGGAGGATCTCATCTCAACATCCTTAATTACTTTTGCTAAAACCACAGTTATGTGTCCTGGGCGTCAGGACTTGGACATACATTTGGGGGCTACTATTCAACCCACTGCACCTTCCTAGGCCATTCCAATCTGATTTGTTTGGCTAACATTACATCTAAGGTTATACCTCATATGCAATCTTAGAAGAGCTGGGAACACTGGCAATGGTAAAAAGTACGTTTTACTTAGAAAAGCACATGAAAATGTATAAGAGGAAGTTTTTAATAAAGGCAATTGTGGAACCTGTTTGTACAGAGAGTAGAAAAAACTGAAGATGAAAATAGTATCTCTAGTCTTCCACAACACTTGCCATTGTGGGTGATGTGCAAGTTCTCCTTCATGTTTCTGGGGGCTGGCTGTTTTCACCAAGGGGACTACCACACTGGCCAAAACTCTGTTGTCAGCTCTTTCTGGTCAATTTCCTTTTCCTGCAGGTGTATGATATTGTGTGTTCTGCAAGAAAAAGAGAAAAAAAGAAATCTCTCTGCCTCATATGTGACGAATTTAATTTTATAAAAGGAAATTAACCTTTTCATTTTTTTGAAATCCAAGTTGCCAGGCACAGTTAGTTTTTGATTGTAGTGATTGCTACTTAGGAAAGGGAAGGCATGCCCCTTTCTAGATTTTTAATTTGACTACAGAGTCATAATTTGATATGGTTTATGGTATAAAGTGTGGTTTTAAAAAAATATTCTTTTAATTGAAGTATAGTTGATTTACAATATCGTGTAAGTTTCAGGTGTACAGCGCAGTGTGTGTGTATATATATATTTCTTTTTCAGGTTTTTTTCCCTTATAGGTTATCACATAATATTGAGTATAGTTCCCTATACTATACAGTAAGTCCTTGTTGGTTATCTCTTTTATACATGGTAGTGTGTACATATTAATCCCAGACTCCTCCATTTATCCTTCCCCCCACTCCCCTTTCCCCTTTGGTAACCATAAGTTTGTTTTCTGTGTCTGTGAGTCTTTTTGTTTTGCAAATAAGTTCATTTCTGTCTTTTTTTTTCTTTTAAATTCCACATGTAAATGATTTCTGATAAAGCATTTTTTTCCCCCTTGAATGTTAAACAGTTATCTCAGCATGGCTATTTGACTAATATTCTCCTTTACTAACTGATTCATGATTTCATATTTGTAATATATTAAATTCTTAAATACATAAGACTATATTTGTGTTTTGAGGCTCATAATCTTCAATAATATAAGTAATCTTTTCTATGTCTTCCCTTGATCTTTAACTAACACTAAAATATGATAATCAGCATTCTAAAAATCATTAACTTTTTTTGTGTGTGTGTTACACGGGCCTCTCACTGCTGTGGACTCTCCCGTTGCAGAGCACAGGCTCTGGACGCGCAGGCTCAGCGGCCGTGGCTCACGGGCCCAGCCGCTCCACGGCATGTGGGATCTTCCCGGACCGGGGCACGAACCCGTGTCCCCTGCATCGGCAGGCAGACTCTCAACCACTGCGCCACCAGGGAAGCCCAATTAACATTTTTAATGTAATTAAAAAATGAAAATTAAATAGTACAGGGTGACTTTTAACATAAAGTGAAAATTCTATTCTTGACTCCTCCTCAGTCTTGTTCTCCAAAAGAAGGCACCTTACTTTATTTTAGATTGTTTCTTTAGTAAATACTTACTGCTATATCCTTAATTAGTATAGTATGCTGCTATACAATTGATGAAGATTTAGCTCTCTTACAAAATCCAATCCCCCATCAACATGTTCTTTCTATTTTGTTATCTATTATTTGGCTAATCAATAATCATTTTCACGTTATTAAGACTATACGGTTATTTTGTAGAGCCAAGTAGCACACCATGATAATATTAGCTTTCTTAAATAGCTTGATGTTTTTCCTGTACTTTCTAATGATATCATTTTTTTCTTGTCCTACTTGCCATTACTCTATCTTGTTTTTAGTGTCACTTTTTCCTAGAAATTTTGGAGATGTGTGGTTTTTTTTTGTTTCCTTCCAGAGATCTTATTTTCTGTCTTCTAAATTTCTACTCAAACTAAACTGATGATTGGCTGTCATCCTAGGTTTCCACTTCTCTATTATTCTGGGTTGGATCTATAGTTTGACTGCCCCCATGTCTCCCACTCTTTGGTTAAATCCTTTGTTTTGTTGGAGCACATTCTCAAGGCAATCTACAAGAGTGCATGGAGGATAAACTTTCTGAATGATTGGATGTACCTGAAAATGTCTTATTATATTTCGTAGTTGAATTATAGTTAGACTAGGTATCAAATACTAGGTTGAAAATAATTTTTCTATCACAGTATAGACAGTTTTCTTTTTCTGTCTTTAGCTCCCTGTGTTTCAGACACAATATCTTTTGTCAGGCTGGTTCTCTTTCCATTGTACTTACAAAGTACAAAGTTATTAAAAATTTTTTTCCTCTGGATGCATTTAGCCTTAGCATTATGAAATTCCACAGCGATGTATGTAGAGTTCCCATTTTAAAACATGGCCCACGATTCTTTGACATCATTCTTATATAGAGATAGGGTCCATGTCCCCTCCTCTTGAATCTGGAGAGCCTTGTGACTGCCTCAATGATTAAAGCCTGCAGGAAGTAACACTAAGTGACTTCTGAGGCTTGGTTATGAAAGACCTTGTTCTTTCACCCTGGGGCTCTTGGAATTCTTGCTTCCCAGAAAGTGTGTCTTGGGATTTCTTCTCTCAGAAACTAGCTGCCTTGTTGTAAAAAGCCAAGACCATGTGGAGAAGTCGTATGTAGGTGATCTATTGGTAGCCTGAGCTGAGATCAATCTTTAAGTCATCCCAACGCAAGTGCCAGACACATGACTGGAGAAACCTTCAGATGATCCCACTCTCCAGCTGTTTGGATCATTCGCATCTATTCAAGTCTTCCCAGCTGAGGCTCCAGACATTGTGTAGCAGTCAAGCCATCCTTCCTCTATGATCGGTCTCAATTCTTGACCCACAAAACCATGAGCGTAATAAAGTGCCACTGACTTTTAGGTGGTTTGTTACATAGCAGTATATAACTGAAACACTAGGTATGGGTCTTTATTCATCCTCTGAAAGCTTCTCCATTCACGTATCTGGTACTTTGGATGTTTTCAGAATATTTCCAGTTAACTGTTCAGCCTTCTTAACATTCTACAAGGCAGAGCAGCCTCTCCTTTGACTTTATTCTCCTCATGAACTTAACATTGCTCCACTCTTCTCTATCAGCTATGCCATCTTCCAGAAATTTGTTGAAACACTTTGTCCTTTGATGGCCCCTAAGAACTTATTCTGCATTATTGAATATCCATTATTGCAATCCATTATTGTGAATCAATGGCTGTTTTATTCCTTTACTAACATTTTAATGGACTCTCAGAAGAGAAAGGACATAAATTAATGTGGTACATAGAGTATCCTGGATCTTTTAAAGACTGCATAACAGACAGTACCATGTTGGTAATAATGGCAGACTTCTAGTTGGTTATCAATATCCATTCTCCACGTTTTCAATATCAATAGAGTTTCAGCTGGCATGTAGCTACTCAGCTGAAGCCTACATTTTCCAGCATCCCCTGCAGCTAAGTGTGGCCATGTGGCTAAGTACTGACCAATGGGATACAAGTAGAAGTGATGAACCCTCTAGCTCTAATTCTTAAAAGCATTGGGTGTGTTTTCCTCTGGCAAGTTTCTTGTTTTCTGAGATGTGGCAAAAGTTAGGAGCAGCTGATTTAAACCTCCATGTGGAATCTATCTTTTTAGGATGGTAGAACTGTCTGCCAACTTTGCCTACCTTTGTACTATTATAAGAGAGAAGAATAAACTTCTGCTTTTTGAAGTCATACTTATTTGGACTCATAGCAGCTGAAAAAATAACTTGCATCATATAAGTGTAAAACTCACCAACACACCATCTTGTGACCAGAATTTAGTGGCAAATTTTAAGATAATTATTATAATAACATTTATACATTTATTTAGAACTTACCATGAGTCAGCAGTACTCTAAGAGTTTAATGGATTAACTAACTTACTCCTCACAACAACCCTACCCTATGAAGTAACACTATAATTGTTCCTACTGTGCAGATTTAAAAATTGCAAAACTGGTTAAAGAACTTTCTCAAACCCACATAGCTAGTGTGGGACAGTTAGCTTCAATAGAGGCAATCTGTCAAATCACACTGATAACAGTGTTTATTCTTTGTGCAATGCTTTGTTGTATCTGGATCTCCATAGATTGGAAATATATGCAATCAGGAGCCATTTACCATATGTTTCAGTCACATGTCAATTTGAAGCCATTAGTGATAAGGGTAGATATAAGTGCAGGGAGATATATGCCAACCATATTAAATAAGTGCTAACAGAAGTTAATGAATATGAATTTACTTGATCTTCTAAAATTACTCCGGTGGGCAGTGAATTGGAAGTTTATACTATCCATTGACTTTTTAAATGCCAATTTTATTGAAATATAGCAAAAAAGCAAAAAATATACAGAAGAATGGCAACAAAGTCAATTTTTCACAAAGTGAACACATCCATTTAATCTGTACCCAAACCAAGAAGCAGTACATGACCAGTTCCCAAAGGATCCGCTCGTCTCATTTCAGTCACTACACATGGCTGTTTGATGGGACATTCCCAATTTACTCAGTCAGTAGTTGGAATTCTATCATGTTGTGCATTTGTATAAACCCTTCCTGGGTATGTTTGTTACTTGTCTGTCTATCTATCTATCTATCTATCTATCTTTTGCCTCTTTAAACAGATAAATGTTCCAAATAGACAGGTGTGGATGCTGAGAAAGAGTGGTCTCAGGTAAAGTTTCATTTTTTAGTGCCTGAGAGAAGAGCTCTGGCAGTCTCCTGGCTCAACAAACCTCATCTCCAGCTCCTGACACAATGAGCCAAACCTCGTAATTCGAGAATTTCCATTCTAGCTTTTAGAATACAGTCCTTTCTTTGATCTTCCATCTTGGGATTTTTTTATGATGATGCTTATGGGCCTGGCCATGTCAACTTGGCGGGTTTTTGATTGTTCTATATTGTTGGGTTTGGCAGATTTAGTTCCAGTGAGAGTGGCCTTGGATCAGTGAATTATGGTTCCAAAGAAAAAAAGGATTGGTGGCAGTGCTATGTCAAGGGGATCTGGTTCTGGCTGAGGTTGCGACGGTTACTAAAAATTGAAAATTCAGCTGCATTGGGGTGGGCAGTGTCTACCAAGCCACACTTTGGATTCCATGGAATACAAATATATACAGATTTATACTATCATTTTATGTTTTTCAAGCTTCAATAGTCATTTCTTAGCTAATGACAAACTGCTGTCTTCTTTTCTCCAATGCAACAGATACCATCTGTAGCTGTCAGAATTTCAGATTTTATTTATTCATCACTGAGCTCTGCGTATGTTGATTAATGAGTTCACTTTTCTAGAAGGAAATTCTGAACACATCACCTTCTTTATTTCTCCTCTACTCCTTAAATAAGTATACTGACTTCATCAAACTCAGAAAGATAATCATATATCTCTATTCAGTTAGCTTCCTGTAGCAGATTTTGTGTTTTCCATGTAGGAATCTGAGATATGTGATGAGCAGCCACTGATAAGAACTTTGGAAGAAGGCTTGCTTTCTTTGTTTTTTTCCTCCAGCTTGAGTTATAATTGACATATAACCTTGTGCAAGTTTAAGGTGTAGAGCATTGATTTGATACCTTTAGAAATTTTCAAATGATTAGCACCCTGGTATTAGCCACCAGGGAGAAGGACTTTTTAATTGTGACCATGGCCTCTTGCTCAGGTTCTCTATGGCATTTCAGAAGGTATGTGCCATGGGGCGGAATAAGCATGGGATGGGGTTGCAGATATGGTCCTGCCCAAAACTGTCATGGTAAGGAATAGAAATAACTGGGATTTCTACTGGAGGCCTGGGAAAGTCAAAAGGGGCCATGACATCTTTCCTTGGGTACCCAGTTATTAGTCAAACCTAAGTTTTCATACCAGAATGCTGAGGTTGACATTTCCCCAAAAGACACCTAAAATAAATGGTTTCCATTTCAACCAACAACTTAGTTGACTTACATATCCGGATTATTGGGGGTTTTGTTGTAGAAAGTTTCTATTCTGTTCCTGCCAAAAATTTAACTACAAATTTCATGGCATTTGGGTGTAAGAGGTCAGCTAACCACTTATTCCTTTAGGTTTGGGGTCACTGAGCCCTTTCGGCAGTGTCTGTGACATTAGGAACTTCAAGTCCATTTATTTTAAATGGAGCTAGTTTTGAAACCAACATTGTATTCAGTGTTTACCACGTATTAAATTTTTTTTTCTCATGTTTAGTTCTTCAGCCCTTCCTTTTGGTTTCAAGACTTGATTGGATATGACTAATTTGTTTAGAGTCAAACTCTCCCTGAATATTTTTTGTATTCTTCCTTTTGGCCAAATCACAGCTGATAGATTATAAGGTGCCATTGATTGCATTCCACATATCTTTTCAGGCTTTGTCTCTATGATTCCAAAACTAAAGTCCACTTAAAGAGAGGCTGCCAGGAGCTCAATTCTGTGTTATACTGTTATCAATTAACTGGGCTTCAAGATGCTGCCATCACCCTACTGTGTCATATGGTTCTTGCTTTCAAACTGTATTTTAGGAGCCTTATTATATGCGTGTGTATTTTTTGGAATTAATTCATTAACTCACACCATTTTAGAATAGGTGTTGTGTATTTATATGTGTATGTTTATATCTTAGATGTGTATGTGTGTATATGTATATGTGTGTGTCTGAAAAATGCTTTTCTTTCTCTTCTTCAGTGCAGTATTTTCTTTTCATTTATTACAGTAAAAATAATTTCATTTTGTGGTGATATTTCAGCCCATTTTCTAAGAACAGCTATGTTTCATCCACCTATTTATAGTAAATTCACCATAAACTAAATATATATATGGAGGAGAGAAAGATAAAAGGATTTAAAATAAGAAAAGTTAAGTTTTTTGGCCAAGGGTTATCAACAGGCAGACAGTAGGCCCAATGTGGCTAATATGTATATTTTTTGGCCTGCACATTTGTTTTAAATTTTGGTTTTTGAAAGCATTTGGATACAGCATGTTTCTTCCGTTTGCTTCAGTTCCCCCAAGCCTTGATTCTCATTCATCTACCATGATTCAGATATTTACATTTTTGCATAACTGTTATAGGTATTTGAGTTTACCATTGCTGCTTTAAACTTTTTAATACAATAAACAAACACTTCTATTTTTAAAATATTAAAGCCAGGACTTCAGAATTCAGTGTATTTTATTTTATCTCATCTTTATTCTATTGTGGTCCATTCATCTCCAGGCAGAAATAGGGATCCACTATTACTATTCTATTTTTTTTTTCATTTTTTCTAACTTCTGCATTTCGAGAAGACTTCTTAATGTTATCCTTCATATTACATACTTTTTTATACAGTTAATTCTGCTCTTTATTCAATGTGATAAAGATATAAATTCTACTACTCCGATTTTGGGATAATATTTTATTATTTTTAGGGAACTTTCACCACAACTTAGTTCTCAATAAAGCTCCCCATTCATCTCATTTTGTCATTTTTATCTTATTTTCACCTTTTATTTCCTAGTTAATTTAATTTTGTTGAGGTCACAACATATGCATTCTTTAAAATGTTCTCTTTCCTACAATCAATTATTTGAAAAATGCTTTGTTTTCTCTTCTTGAGTGCAGTATTTTCTTTTCATTTATTGCAGAATTCTTTCATAGGCAGTAAAAAAAAAATTTCATTTGGTGGTGATATTTCAGCCCAGTTTCTAAGACCAGCTGTGTTTCATCCACCTATTTATAGTAGATTTGCAATAAACTTTTTGCCCTAAATTTAGGCAACAGCTACCACATATAACTTTTCAAAATTCAAATTTTATTTATATAAAGAACAAATTTCACTATATGTTGAATAAGGATTTGTTTTTCTTTTTAATTTAGCATGTGTCTATTTCCTCTTTCCTGCTTTCTTGAGTTTTGTGAATGTTTCTGTTCCCAAATAAACATGCTTACTGCAACAATGCCACCCTGGGTTTGAATATAATGTGTTGTATTTCTGTCATTTGGGTAAAACTTGTGTAGTTTTAGGAAGCAAGTGATTAATCATATCTCTTTCCCTCACTATAGCATTTAGAGCCAATTTCAAAAAATAAACATAGATTGCCTACAGATGGAGATTCAAACAAAAATAACAGCTTGGTTACTTATAAATCAATTTAGAAAATGCAGCCTGCATCTGGACTCTTAATATTTCTCTCCACCTATCCCCAAATAATGCTTCTGGCATCTTTGCAGGTAAGAGCTGTACAACTACAAGGTGCCGCATCAGGACAGGTGGATGACCACGTGGCAAAGGAGAAGAAAGGTGTATGTTTTAGAGCTCAGAAAGAATTGATTCTCCCCTGCGTAGGCTTTTCTTCCAGTCTCGTCAATAAGATAATCAAAGAGAATGAATGGGCCTGGAAGTGTTATTCCTATACCTGTCCCTTCCAAGCAGTGAAAGTTTTATTATTTTTCAGGAAGCAGGAGGACTGGGGCTAATTGCTCTCCCCTCATTGCAGAATCAATCATTTATTTTTAATTAGTATTGGGGATGTTGAGTGACACTCTGCAGCATGGAAAGCCCGCTAGGGTCCTCTGAGTGTATCTCATGAAAGGACATTTAGCATGCAGTGTGTGTGTGTGTGTGTGTGTGTGTGTGTGTGTGTGTGTAGTTATTATTTTATCATATTTTAAGTTTGTGAGAGGACAATTTTTACTTAGTCAATTTTTTTCCTTCTAGTGCCAAAGCACAATTCCGTCTTTAAGTTGTGGAGCTATACTTGTAAAATATGTAAACGAGCATCATGTAAAATTGTTGCCCTATTTCAGCTGAGTATATTGTATTTGTTTTACATTGAGCTGTAAAAGAAAGTTAAAAACCACAAAATCTGAGTTGTGAGAGACCTTTGTATGTAATGTAGCTAACTTTTTCCATCCCACCTCCTTTGATATTTAAACCCCTTCTGAAACATTTCGGTCACTGTCTGTCCTCTTAAAGTGTAATTCCAAGAACTCACAATACTGTTACAGCTATTATCTGTCAAGAGCATAGCATAATTTTGTACATTGTGATTTTACTAATAAAACCTGAGAGAATGAAATAACAAAACCTTTAAAGACCGCTTCTATTTTTACTCTCTTCAAATTATAAAATCTATCATTAAAGCCTAGCTCAATGAATACAAATTTCATTTATTTTTTGCCATTGTATGATAAAAATTATATTAATGATTATATTTAATGAAAGTATTATTAAAATTTCCCACATTAATCAAACAATGTATTTTATAATTTTAAATGTTTAGAATCCTTAACTTTGGCTTATTTATATCTAAGTTAATATGATGACAATTTATCAGAGAGTGACTGTTTAAGTTATGCCTTATCTGATTTTCCTAAACCTTTAATATAAGATTTCAAGGCTCAATTTTTATCCTTGGGGTTTCAATACATAATGCAAATGGAATTTCATTCAGCAGATTATAGACGTCACTCTTAGTTGTAGGAGTATTTGCATTAATTATGAGTAGGTGACAACAACAAATTATGCTTTACTGTTTATAAAACATATTTCATCCTCATCATCTCATTTAACTGCCAAACTGTCCTTTTAAAATAACAGCTTTATTTTCATAATAGAGATGAGCAAACAGTAGCTAGTGTCTGAGTTAGGAAGACTTTGACCCCTGCTCATTCAATCCAGATCCTATACTTTTCCTTCTGCCACTGGGACCTCTTTGGACAATGGATTTGAGTTTGTCAATCCATTAGTAATGTCTTCAGTGGGACATCCATGGTGTTAGCTGCGGGTCATGGGGCCCTAGTTCTTCCTGGACTACAATGTGTTCTTATGACCTTGAGTCCCGGGTCATGGACAAGGAGCTTATTGGATGAGCTAGTGTGCTTTGGCTATGTGTGCTTTGCAACAGCGTTTTCCAAACCGGCTAAGTTTCAAGCTCAATTTGTATGAGCTTTGAATGGTTGCTATCAGTACATTAGCTGCATGAACAGTTCTTAAGCATCCAGCTTGTCTTTATCCAGAAGTTATCTCCTTAAATATTGAATGACCAAGCACAAGTTTTTCTAAATTTTCAGAGGTGCCTGGTTATTTATTTTCTGTATTTGCTCTGCTTAAGGGAGGTAAAGATTTTTTTGTTTTTATTTTCTAATAAATAGTCACAGTTGGTAAAGCAACTGTGGCATTCACATCTTTTCACTTACTTAAATTGTTTCAGGTGGTGTACCTTGGGCATGCCAATTGCAGGCAGCTCAAGGAATCACTTCATATCTATTTTCTTCAAAACATTTACTCTTAGATGACAGCAATGAGCAGTGTGTTGAATGTATATACTTTATGTAAGTGATCAAACCTTTGCTAAAATATGATGGTGCATATTAATTTTCAACTCCAGTCAGTGAGGTCTTGGATTTATTGTCTTAGACTGTTTCAGTCTCGAGATTTTTAATCATCAAAGAAGGAGGCATGCTGTTTTAAATGTCATGGATAAGGCTAATTCTTCATTAGCCAAGTTTTTGACAAGGCTAATTCAGTTTCTTCTCAAGTGGGGCATGGGAGAGAATAGAGGGTATTGCAGATTTCTCTCCCACAAGGAGCCTCCACTTTACTGTGGGTGGAATAGTACCCAGTCAAATTCTTCCCTTCTTCTGTGACTGAAATTTCACCAATTAAAGATTGATGGTCTTAGAAATTAATTTCATACAATTGATTTATTCAGATTCTTCCACCTATTCCCCAACCCCCACATCCTGCTGTTTGGGATTGTTTGGCCCTGAGAGAACGAAAATTTTGTGAGGAAAGAGAGGTGCAATTTTATAGTTTTAAGTATTAAAAAGAAGGGGACTCAGAGTGCCTTGAAGTTTTCTTGGCAGACAAAATATAAATTTATTAGTACAGTAATAAAAAAACTCACTGACAAACTTGTTAAGTTCTGATTCTGTTAAGTTCTCTATTCTGATTCTTACTAGAGATGGAGGCATTTACTTTATTCTTTTTTTTTTTCCTCAGCAAGTCAAAAAGTGATGCTCTTTGCTAATGTAAAGTACAGCCCACCTAAATAAAACCAAATTTTGTCCAGGCCCAATTCTACAAATGGATTCTGCTTCTACAATTCTCAGTATTAGATGGAACATTGGCTGTGAATGTTAATTTGTTCCTGCTGCTAAGGTACTGTCTTTCTTTAATAATACCTGAAGGGCTTCATTTTATATGGGAATCTTATAAAGATAATGAAATTAATAGTACAGAATGAGTGAATCAAACCTTCATCAAACCTAGCTTTAGCAGAGCCTATATGTATACCCAAACCAATAAATGATTCTGTGATGTGGTGTGATTCTGGAATTAACTGTAACACACTGGAACTGGACTCCCTTGCATCAGCTGCTCTTACCCAAGGCGGACCTTATGCCAATCTTGCAAGCAGTCACATCATTACAAATTTCAATGTCAAGGTAGTGATGAGAATGAAGAGGAAGGGATTATATCACATCCTTTGCAATTAAAGTTCCTGAAATCCCTCTTTTCATTGCTTTCTCCTTCTCTGAAGTTCCATTCCCCTTGGATTTTCCACTGGATTTCTTCTCTTTTGCCAGCGTTTTTGCCTTTTCACTTCCTACTTTCCATCCTTCTCTGCTTCCTTTTTGTGTTTCTCTCCAGCTATGCTTGTTCCAACCTCCTTCTTCCCTTCTGGGCTCTTTCCTCTACAATATGTCCAGTTATCTCTGTTGTTACAGGCAAGCTAATTTATAATTCTCTCAGTTTCCCAAAGTTTTACCTACATGTCTCACCCACCTCAGCAAAGCAGCAATCACTCAGAGGTATCTATTGATACTTTTAGAGAGTTTAGCTGGAAGGGGTTGATGGCTGTTGTATAACCCTCCTTCAATGGAACTTTGGCAAACCCACAGCTAGGTGGGTTTAAGAAATATGTCTTCAATCCTTCCTTTTAAGGACCTCGTGGTCTAATTTAGGTACTTCAAGTTTCTAGGTAAAAATATAAAAGGAGTTCATTTGTTCTAATAGTGGGTCAAAGAGCTAGGCAAAATAACTTCTGATAGGTTGATCAAGTTATTTTCTTAGAAGAAGTGGCATTTAATTGAATCATGATTTAAATGGGGGTATCTCAAAGGCGTGGATGATTTCAGAGAAAGGGCCATTCCAATCAACAGAGTCAACAGGAACTAGAATTTTATAGTAAAGGGCTTCCCTGGTGGTGCAGTGGTTGAGAGTCCGCCTGCCGATGCAGGGGACACGGGTTCGTGCCCCGGTCCGGGAGGATCCCACATGCCGCGGAGCGGCTGGGCCCGTGAGCCATGGCCGCTGAGCCTGCGCATCCGGAGCCTGTGCTCTGCAACGGGAGAGACCACAACAGTGAGAGGCCCGCGTACCGCAAAAAAAAAAAAAAAAAAATTATAGTAGGAATCAGCAGTGCACATACGGAAATGGTGATAATTCTAGTTGCCTGGTGCACAGAAAGGAAGAGGAATAGTGGAAGCTATGCTTGGGGACAAATTGTGGAGGAGCTTAGGAGCTAATGAGAGGTTTGAATTTCTTGGCATTGGGGAGCCAATGATAGCTGTTGAACCTGCAAATAACAAAATGGTGCTGGACTTTGTGAAGACACATTTGAAGAATTGCAAAATGGGTAGGAAGAAGAAAGAGTCTGGAAGCAGAGATATTAGAAGCCATTGTGATATTCCTGGAAAGACATATGGTTTTTAATCATTTCTGACCATGGTATTTGATATTTTTTCCCCCAAAATGAAGATTTTCTTTCTTTCTTTCTTAGAAACTGATTTAGAGCTCACATATTTTGGCTTGCTCTTTGAACAGATGTGATGGTTTATTCGTTAATATCTCCCTGAAGTTCAAGCATTTATGTGGAAAGATGTTTTAGAAGTTTCATAGTCCCTTGAAAGGAAATAAAAGGGTAAGACTGCAGTATTTCTTGGAATAGTACTTTGAAAGAAAATGAAAGTTGTCAACTGCTTAATTAGTTTTTCTATTAGGAGATGACATCCAGAAGAGCATTTCTGAGAATATTAGAAAATTAAATGAAAAATCTCTCCCCTTTATTTAAGTGTTACAACATACCACATCACACGATTATGCCTACAGAAGTTCCTGTTGAACTTTTCACTAGGGTAGTGAAAATTTTAAAGTGCAACGCAGGTTTCTGCAGCTCAGGGGCTATGATAATTCTAGGGGCTGTTCATTAGACTAACTTTTATTCATATATTTATGAAATAAAGCCACTGTAAAGTGAATTTGTTAAACTTAAAAAGGGTTCATTATTCATTGTTAGAAGTGAATATATTTTAAGAAAATGTAGTCTTCCATTTAACAGTAAACTTCTGATTTGAATTTCTCACACTCAGTACAAGATACCCCACAGAACAGATCCCTGTTCTTTGGCAGGTGGGTTTAACTGTTCTCTCTTACAGGCATAGGACTGCCATTTTGTCTCAATCTTTCAAAGAGAAGTTATGGATATTAAGTTTTTTGAATGAATTACAGAGTTCTCCTTTTGGTGTCTAATTATCCTAAGTTTCCTTCTGAAATGTTTTCTTACTTTCTTCTCTTAAGTTGTAAATATAAATGCATCTCTCTCTCTCTCTCTCTCTCTCTTTTGGAGTATACTTTCTTCATCTACATTTGTCTTAACCTAAATATTTTAATAGGAGTTGCATATTTAAGTTGACTCAGAATAAAAGTATTAAATCATATTCAAATTCTGTGTGTAGAATTTTGTAATTTTCATCTGTTACTTTATTGATGGTGAGGTCAATAAGCTAATGGATTTTTGCAAAGTCTCAATACTTAAGGCAAATGAAAGAGAAGGGAAGGAACTCTCAGAAGTCAATGGGTTCTTGTAATAATAAATACAATATGATGACAGGTAGTGCTATTATTTTTATTAAGTTTTATTGTGAAAAATTTCAACTTACACAAGGCTAGAGAGACAAATCATATAAACACTCTTGCTCCCATCACAGCTTCAACAATGATCAATCCTTGTCTATATTGTTTAGCCTAGCTTCATTCACTTTTTTCTTTTGCTTAAGTATGTTATAATGAATCTCAAGTGTTCTTTTACTTTAAATACCAGATGTTTCCATATCTCTTTACAGCATGTTGCCAACCACCAGTGTCTGTAATCTCTGTGCCTGAGCGCTTTCCCCTGGAACTGTGGAGAACTCTTGCATGGAGCAGCCTGGAAGTGTCAAGGAACTAACGTGGCAGGCATAGTCCACAATCAGCGATGTGAGGAAGTTGGTGCATAACAACCCCAGCTTTCTCAGCTCTCTGATAGTTAATTCTTAGGCTTCAGTTTTGCACTGTCTCCCAGACACCTTGATAGTGTTTTATTTTTTGCCTTCCTTCTTTTCTCTGTGTCCCTTCCCTGTTTCCATATCAATATTACCTGCATTTCCCAAATGAACTACTTGTACTCAAACTTTATCTCATTTACTGCTTCTGGAGTAACACTAAGATATTTGGGACAGGAAATAGTCCTAGGAAACATATCCTCAAGTTGGGATTCTGGATCACTAACTAGTCAGATGGCAAAAGAGCTCTATTGTTGATGAGAAGTGGAATGAGATTAACCCATTCTGGATTTGGCTGATCACTTCCCTGTGTTTCATTTAACTTGTTTCTGGAGATCTAAAGTTGTGGTTTTACACTGGGATGATTTTGACCCGTCTGGAGAGAGTTTTGGTCATCACAACTTGGAGAAGGTTGTGCTACTGGCGTCTAGTAGGTAGGGGCCTGGATGCTGCTAAATAAACATCGTACAATGCATATGGCAGCCCCCAACCAAAGAATGATTGGGTCCCAAATGTCAATAGTAACAAGGCTGAGAAACCCTGATCTAGAGGCTTGGTTAGACTTAGGCTGTTCCTTTTTTTTTTCCCCTCTCCTGCCCTCTCCTCCCCTTCTCTTCCTTCCCTTCCCTTCATCTCCTGTCCTCTTCCCCTGTCATATAGATGTCCTAAGTTTACTTTGTACATTTCCTGCCAGACTTGGAATCAGTCATTTCCCTAAAGAGTTCTTTCCTTTAGATCCAAAATAGTGCTAAGAACACACAGTCTGAATGCTATTTGTCCTCATTGCTACTGAGCTGCCATTGTAGACAATTTTAGTAGACAGAACCAGGAAATCTATAATTTTTTAAGGAGAAAATTATGTAATGAATTTTTTCCTGATATTTCTAATTCAGATTTAAAGAGTTTTACTTAACTACTTTGACTTTAAGCCTTTCTGTCCCCGTCTTAAGCTGAAAATCTTTGTTTTTTATTTACTTTATCTGATACTTGTAATAGTTTCAGAATAACAAGACAAATATTATTACTAACAATAAGATTCCTGAACACACTTAAGGTTTTAAAAATATTTCTTTTCATTTTAGAATTGTTTTGCCTCCAGGGAGGCATAGCCCAAATTCTGTATGTTAGAATCACTTGAAATAATTCTTTGAGTTGTTATGTCACCAACATGAGATGTGGTTAGATTCATTTGCTTCACACTGCTTTCAATTTTCAGATTCCTTTTTTCTTTCAGTTTAATTTTTAAAATTTATTAAAATAGTTACATGATTTCAAAGTCAAAAATATAAAATGAGGTGTATCCTAAGCCCTTTATTCTGCTCTCCTTGCTTCTATTGGTAACTATTTTTACAAGTTTTTGATTCATTTTTCCACTCTTTCTTTTAAACATTGTAAGCAAATATGCATAAATACTTGTATATCCCTATTTCTTACCCCATGTGTAGCATGATGCAAATACTCTGCACAGTGCCATTTTTGCTTAGAAATTCTAAATTAACTCCCTGTGGGTACATAGAGATCTTCCCCCATTCACTTTAGAGTTGCTTACTACCAAATTGTATGGATGTAGCATAGTTTATTCAACCAGTCTACTATTGGTGGGTTGTTTTCAAACGTTTACCTTTACAAAAAGTGATGCAGCAAATAGCTTGTGCATATGTCATTTCTAATTTTTGTCATTGAATCACTGAGATAGAAACTTAAAAAGAAATCTCTGAGTCAAAAAGTAAATGCATGTCAAATTTTGCTAGATAGTGCCAAATTGCCCTTTAAAGGAGTTGTGCCATTTTTCTTTTCTGATGGTGACATCATTAATAAATCACAATATAAAACAAACACTTCTATGAAAGTTGTACAATGAAAGGCTATTCTCTTCCCTATGTGCATGCCCATCAATTCAGTTTTATCTAGGTACCACTGTTACCCAATTTAATTTGGCTTTTCTGAGGTAGTTCAGCATCTCTTGCCATTCTTAACTCCTTTCTTTGCACTAGAACCCAACCTTAGGGAATGCAACAACCCTTATAGCCTACTCCTTCTTTCTGAACCACTATTTACTGCTAAAAAGTGCAGTAAAATCATAATACAAAATACAGATTCGTGTGCCTTGAGTCAAGCTTTAACCTTGATTTTGTCCTAAGATATTGTTTTATTAGACTCTTGCTTATTCTATCATTTACCCTTATCATTTTACTCATATCCCTTGGGTTCAACTTCCAGCTCTGACACTTAAGAGCCATGTGACCCTGGGTAAATTACTTCACTTCTCTTTTCCTCTGTGTCCTCAACTGTAACGTGGGAATAATAATAGAAGGTGATCCCTCATTGGGATTTTGTTAAGTTTACAAGAAATAATACATGTAAAATACTTAGAAGAGTGCCAGACATATTAAGTATTAAACAAATAATAATTTTTGCTGTTATTCTTATTGGTGCTAGTTATAATATTAATAATATCCAGTCTGTCAGAACAGTCCTTCTTGGGTCTATGGGAACTTTACCGATGGTCCAAATGTGGTGAAAGGTATTTGTGTCCACAAGGAAAAGTATAAATTTTAAAGGTCACAAAATCCAGGTCTTAAACATGACTAGCAGTCATAATTTTAGTGTTTTTTAAAAAACTGCTCTCTACTTCTTTTTTCATACCCAATGAAATAGTGATATTAAGTGATATATCACTTCCTTGCTTAAGAGAATCGTTTGAATTTTATAGGCTTTTAGAAGATGCCTCAAAGGGTTTTAAAATATTAATCCAATGCTCAGACTCTTTGTGTAGGAATAGTTCTATTTTCTATCTCTGCCATAAGAGAGTGTTCAGAAAAGAAAAGATGAAAATAGCCTATATATAAAAAACTTTGGGCAACTTGCCTGGGACTAGTTAAAAATAAGTATGGTTTTATTGGTGAGAAGATGTCTCAGTCCTCTGTTAGACCTGGGAAGACAGCTTGGTTCTCTAGGCTTAATATGAAACCTTTGTTTCTCTGTGGGTTCATTAATCCAACTATTTGTGTTATTTCAAAGATAAAGTTCTTCAGTGCTCCTGACTGGACTTGCTATTTGTGCTTCTCTACTTTTAGAAGTGATAGTTTATTTTATTTTAATTTTTATTTCTATCATGGCTATTATCATGGCATACTTCCCCACAGCTTCTCCCAACTAGTTTCATGAATCTCAGGTCTCCAGTCTGACTCCCATCCACCCCACTCTCAACCCAGACTAGTGAATTCACTTTCTGATAGCTCTTGGTATTCCTAGGTATCAGCATAATTTATACCCATCTCCTTTATTCCCGCTCCCTCAACAAATTTCTGAAAGTCTGTATCTTTTTTTTATCTCTATAATAGTATTTATTATTTTACATGATCCCATTCTCTTAGAACAGGGCTAGTCAATCGAGTGAGAAATCATGGTCCATTACTAACACTATCTTCATTCTTCTGACAAAAATTCAATGACTTCCATAATTTATCTATTCTAACACGATTCTTGTTTTTACCACAGTCCCTATCAGCATAACTAAATCAGTTATTTCCTCTTTTTTAAAATCAAACCAATCAGCATAGAGATCTCTCTCTGATTTTAATTGTAGAGTTGTTTTTATTTTCACTACAGTCCCAGTCAGATTGTCCATTTCAGTCATAGACAGCCCCCTATAGTTCCTCAAATGGCATCAAATGATAAACAATTAAGAGCTTTTTAAAGGATAAACCAACATTTCCTCTACAAGTTGTACACAACTTAAAATAACATCTTTAAAAGGGTACGTGTGACTGTATCTTTTAATGTTTATATTTTCAACAGTGACTAGGAAAGTCACTTTCCAGTGACTTTCCAATACTTTCTACATAAAATATACTTAATAGATATTTGTTGACTGTCTGAATAAATACATTTAATGATGATGTTTTTCTTGAATCATAAGACAAAATCTTTAAAAAAATCTTTTTCATGATACTGTAGATAAGAGCTTTCCTTGTTCACTGCTGGTTTTGAACTTATCTCCAAATTTTCTGACTTTCAAACTTCAATTTTATAGAGGACATTAAGTCCGGTATAGTAAAAATTCTTCTTATGTTTTGATACAACTTTTGTGCACTGACAAAGACGTGCTCTACTGAGTCATATATAAAACAACGCATAGAATCATGAGACCAATCACCACGAGGTGATCTAAGGCCCACCGTTTTGTGACATTTAGGAGCCCTGATAATGTTTTTTAATTATTTATTTATTATTTATTTTAAATTGGTTTGTTTCTCTGCTTGGGAGACCAAGGAAACAGATATTCTTGGACTAACTGTGCCAACAGCCATCTCTCCGTTCTTACCTAAAGCCGCGTTAAGTTCTTTGCTGATAAAACTGAAGAATGGAAAAATTCAGGAGGAAAATAGCCAAAGGCCACGTAAGAATAATTGTTCTAGGACAATTGTTCTAGGTCGATCTCTGCTCTGAAAGGTAGACTAGTAACTCAGAAACATAGCTAAGTTAGATTAAAGGTATTTAGTAAGAATCGATGGGTTGCTTTTTGGGAGTTAATATTTCCTGGTCCCTCTCTGTTGGCCCCAGTCTGTATTATCCCTGTGAAGATACTGGAACAAAATGAGCGGGGGTGATTCAAAGTGAGATGACTCACGCATGTGAGGGAGGAACTGGAGGCCGCCCAAGGCCCGGCTCCTCTGAGGAGTGCCGGTGACAGTCTGCAGAGGGCAGCAAGCTTTAGGACATGGCTCCCAAGACTGTTCAAGGTTGACATTGCCTGTTTGGCACCATAAAAAGGCTACAATATTGATTTCATTCAGAACATTTTTTTACTTTATTAATTAGTCAGTTAGCACCAGTTAATTAATATATTTAAAAAATGCTCATTATTAAAAAATGCACACTTTTGTGTGCCAGGCTCTGTGAAAGGATATGTCTCAAAGTCTAAAATTTACAATGCTTTTCTGATCCCCTTCCTTTCCCTCCATTGACCCTTTGATCCTGTTATTCCTTTGCTCAATTGTCTTGGTTCCCTTCTACTCACCTTTAAGAATCAGCTTGTGTCCTATCCCAGAAAGCCTTCCAGGACTTCCATAGTCTTGTTTAGTGCCTCTCTCTCTCTCTCTCTCTCTCTGTGTATATATATATATATATATATATATATATATATATATATATATCTGTGACTTTCTCTCTTTCTACTTCTCTGCCTCTTGGGGCTTTCCCAAGGTCCATTTCCAGCCCCCTTTTCTATTTTTCTTGTGAATATCATTCAATAGTATGGCTTAAAATTTCATCTCAGGGAGGATGAAGATTCATACAGTTTTTATCCCGACTTATTACTTACCATATAGTGTGAGAATTTGGCAATGCCATCAAATATTCTTCATAAATATAATTTGCAGTGGCTGCATAGTACTTACAAGAGCCATTATAAAAAGTCCCTGCCAGAATTTAGTTCCAGGAAAAATGTCTATAAGTGGATTTGGGGGGAAGCAGCATAATATAGCGAAAATTACTCTGGAAAGGGTATTGTATCAAAATGACAGACTAAACACAGGCACCTACCTCCTACTCTTTCTCCATATCCCTAGAAATGATAGAAAAGATAATTTCTTTTTTACAAAAAGAACAAATCATAACAATCCTGGAAAAATAAAAAGATTGCTATCAGATGAGAGCAGAAATAAGGCATCTCTTAAAGATGGAAAGCAGAGAGGATTGGTCACATGCAGGACTGTTGAAACAGGTGGAAGCAATTATTTTTTAATTAATTAATTATTTTATTTTTGCTGTTTTGGGTCTTTGTTTCTGTGCGAGGGCTTTCTCCAGTTGCGGCGAGCGGGGTCCACTCTTCATCGTGGTGTGCGGGCCTCTCACTATCGCGACCTCTCTTGTTGCAGAGCACAGGCTCCAGACACGCAGGCTCAGTAATTTTGGCTCACGGGCCCAGTTGCTCCGCGGCATGTGGAATATTCCCAGACCAGGGCTCGAACCCATGTCCCCTGCATTGGCAGGCAGATTCTCAACCACTGCGCCACCAGGGAAGCCCCAATGGTGGGAGCAATTTTGATAGCCTGGTGCAATGTTGAAGAGGGCAGTTATTTAGGAGCAACTGTATCAGCTGGTATATACCCCTTCTTCCTTGTGCCATGCAGGGTGCAGAAGACTAATTCACCTCAAATTTGAAGCAGTGAGTACAGAGCAAAAAGATAATGGCTTTTGGTGGCTGGTGACATTGGTGATGGAGAAATATGAGAGGATTTGAGATCTATTTTGGAGCCTTTTGGATGAGTGACAAATTGCTTCTGTGCTTGTGTGAGTGTGTGTGTGTGTGTGTGTGTGTGTGCATTTGTGTGTGGGTTGTACTAGTTTTCTCTTGCTGCATAACAATATCACCACAGACTTAGTGGTTTAAAACAGCACACTTATATTATCCCAGTTTCTGTGCGTCAGGATTCTGGGCACAGTTTTGCTGGGTTCTGTGTTTTAGTGTCTCATTTGAAAGCTGCAACCAGAGTGCCTGCTGGGGCTGCAGCTTCATCTCAAGGCTCGAATGGAGAAGGATCCACTTCCAAGTTCACATCATTGTTGGTGGAATTCAATTCTTGTAGCTTATTGGACTGAGGGCCTCAGTTTCTTTGGTTGGCTGCTGGCTGGAGTTCCCTGCTGTGTGGGTCTCTGAAACGTGGTACTTGTTTTATCAAAACCAGAAAGGGAGAGAGCCTCTCAGCAAGACAGATGTTACAATGCTGTGTAATATAATTACAGAAGTGACATGCTGTCACTCTAGTCATGTTCAATTCATTATAAGCAAGTCACAGGTCCTGCACACTCAGAAGTATTTCTCAACGGTGTGAATACCAAGAGGCAGGAGTCATGGGAGCCAGCTTAGGTTTGCCCACCAGAGGAGGTAAGGTGCAAAAAAGGAATCAGTTTTTTTTCCCTGAGAAACTGGTTGGATTCAAGTCTGTAATAGACAAGGACTCAAAACTTCTTGATTTTGTGTGTATAGATGAGTCACTTTGCTGTACAGCGGAGATTGGCATGACATTGTAAACCAACTATACTTCAATAAAAGAAATAAAAAATTTTTAAAAACCCTTGACTTTAGGCTCAAATCAACACTGATAGTGTGACATGGGATATTTCACTTTCTTCCCTGAATCTCACTTTCCTCATATATAAAATGAAGAGAGAGCTGGACCAATGTTTCCTCTAGCTTTAACACTGAGGAAAATTTCAGTGAAATAAAGGGGAGAATCTTCACTGCAAGTGATTAAGAATTGCACCAACGGAGCTACTCAAACCGTATGTGATATATGTGGGTTTATGTGTGTGCGTGTGTGTATATATATATATATGTGTGTGTGTGTGTATACATATATATCACATATAAAACATATTACATATATGAAACATATATATAACATATATATCACCCATAGCAGAAACTAATGCTTGGTCTTTCTACCCTTCGAGCTCTTTTCTCATTTTTCTTTCCTTCCTTAATCATCATGTGTAAAGGACAGTCTATGTTTATTCATTTTTAAGAATCATCGGTGCAATTCTGACTTCCCCACTATACTCTGACCCTCATTTACTGACACCTCTGACTTCTGTTGTTCCTTATCCCCCTAAAAATCCCAGTGTCTCCAGTGTTCTGTTCTCAGTCTTTTTCTTCTACCCAGTGGATCTTATTTACCAACATTGCTTAAAGTATTACTTTAAGAAAGATGAAAGCCTGATCATTGTATTTAGCTTTTTTTCTTCTAAGCTGTTTTTCTTTATTTCCAAATGCTTATAATCTCTTTGGCACAAGTGGCCCCTTTAAAATTAAAATCCTTCTCCTGATGTCTCTATTGCCATTACTAGAAGCACCTTTTACCCGGGTACCAGAGGTGATTTTTTGGGTTCCTTTCTTTCCTTCATAGATGATATCTTATTTATTGATAAATAAGTCCCATACAATTTCCCTCCATAATGTCACTCAAATCTGTCTTCTTATTACCATTTTTATTGCCAAGCTTCACTCAGATGCTTGATTATTTTTTTGAATTGACAATTCTAATACAATATTAATAGGTGTCTCTCCATAGCTCTCTCCTACAATCCATTATTCAAACTAAGCCAGTTCTAATCACATCATTTCCTCATTAAATCCTTTGGAAGCAGCTCTTTATCTCTTCCCACACCTGTCCTGCATGTAAGACCATCCTTTCTCTAACTATGGCACTGATTTGCTGGAAATTTCAACTTAACTTCCCTCCATATGTACATTCCTCCATCTAAATGGATCAGCTCACCAATCCCTAAACCAACACAGACAATTCTGCTCTTTCCATGCTGATGGTGTTCCTTCATCCTGAATATCTTTTTATCTTCACCTGTCCAAATCATACTCATCTTTCATCACACACTCCAACAGCTATTTCATTCATTCATACATTTAAGAGATTAAGAGATATTTATTGAGTTTCAGCTATGTATTAGTTAGGCACAAATAAGACAGACATGGTGCCTACTGCCAGGGGTGACAGACAGTGAGGGGGTGACCATTGTGGCTGGATCATAGGAAGGGAGGAAGAGTAGGATGAAGTGAGGTTGGAAGGTTAGACAGGAACCAGGCCATGTCAGAAGTTTGAATTTTTATTTTTCTAAGAACAACAGGAAGTCACTGAAGACTTTTTAAGTAGGGTATAGCACACTTTATTTTGAAAAGTTCATATTAGCTTAGCTGAGGGAGGGAGACTAAAAGAGGGGAAAGGGAAACCAGAGAGGACACTATGGCAATAGTCCTAGGTAGAGATGGTGGTGGTTTGACTATATCACAGCAATGAGAATGGAAAAACATGTGGATTTGAGATGTATTTTGGAGGCAATGCTGATTGGACCTGGTGACAGATTGGATAAAGGAATTATATGAAAAAGAGAATTAAGTTTTTGTTTTGGGCAATTATATAGCAGTGTTACTTACTAAGATGGGAAAGCATAGGGGAGGAATAGGTATGTGGGAGAAAATTAGGAGCTCAAGTTTTGACATGTTAAAAATCATTTTTACACAAATGTTCATGGCAGCATTAATCATAATAGCCAAATATTGGAAACAACCCAGAAGTCCATCTATTGATGAATGGATTAAAAA
The DNA here is from genome assembly GCF_005190385.1 of Monodon monoceros. Lineage (NCBI taxonomy): Eukaryota > Metazoa > Chordata > Mammalia > Artiodactyla > Monodontidae > Monodon > Monodon monoceros. Next base: position 13,985,660 of record NW_021703767.1, read on the forward strand.
AACTATGGTGTATCCATAAAATGAAATGTTATTTGGCAATAAAAAAGAATGATTCATGATTCAGCATGAATACTGATTCATGCTACAACATGGATGAACCTTAAAGACATTATACTAAGAGAAAGAAGCCAGACACAAAAGGCTGCATGTAGTAGGATTAAATGTATGTGAAATGTCCAGAAGAGGCAAAATCATAGAGACAGAACTTAGATTGGTGGTTGTGAATGGGGTGAGACTTTAATGATGTAGTTTCTTTTTTTTTTGGGGGGGGGTACACGGGCCTCTCACTGTTGTGGCCTCTCCCGTTGTGAAGCACAGGCTCCGGACGCACAGGCTCAGTGGCCATGACTCACGGGCCCAGCCGCTCCGCGGCATGTGGGATCTTCCCAGACCGGGACACGAACCTGTGTCCCCTGCATCGGCAGGCGGACTCTCAACCACTGCGCCACCAGGGAAGTCCCTGTAGTTTCTTTTTGAGATGATGAAATTGTTCTGAAATTGAATAGTGATGATGGTTGCACAGCTCTGAGGCTATAAAAATCACTGAATTGTGCACTTTAAAAGAGTGAAATTTATCATATATGAGTTCATCTCAGCAAAGGTGTATTTAAAGGAATTTTTTTGAGATGCTGTTTTGGTCTAGGTTCTTCAGAAAGCAAAGTTTCTGGTGAAGGGCTGATGTATTTTTTCTTTCTTAGGGAGCAGGGAAGTGAAACAGGGAAGGGTGGGCACCTCAGATTAAGATGCTTTATTAAGTTGACTACAGCTAAATACAACTAAGTGCTTGATTCTATAGGACCATTTCCCAAGAAATTGCCTAACTATCCAGGACAGTCCATTGACTCCCATCTCTCTTGTACCAAGGTTCACCCCTTAGAGCATTAACTCCCCACACTTCCAGACTATACATACATGGGTACCACATGGGCTTGTCAATGTCTTTTTTAGATGTTAGAGGTGAAACCTTTGGGTGTGAGGTAAGAGATATCTTGTGAGGGAATGGGCAAGCACCATCATTTTATATCTACTTGACACTGGTTAGAGCCTAAACAAAGATGATTCTTGTAGGAGCTGAAGGGCTATACTGTAGAGCGTAATTATTGTCTGATAAAGATACCCATTAAATATTCAGGTATGTTGAGCATCTTTTCATGTGCCTGTTGGCCATCTGTATGTCTTCACTGGAGCAATGTCTATTTAGGTCTTCTGCCCATTTTTTTGATTGGGTAGTTTACTTTTTTGATATTGAGTTGTATGATATTGTATGATGATACAATGTATGATATTGAGTCTATTTGCACATTTTGGGTATTAACCCCTTGTCAGTTGCATAGTTTGCAAATATTTTCTCCCATTCTGTGTAAAACTAATTTTTATGGCAACAGTTCCCTCAATTAGATTACATAGTGACTAGGCAGATGTGGAGGAAAGAAGAGAAAGAAAAGAAATGAAAGCTATCAAGTAATCCATAAGCATGTACAGATTGATAGTGAATGAACTGCATAGAAAAATATGTTTTACAACATAAAATATCAGAACTATTTTAAATTATATTATGTAAAGTCTTAAAAAACCCTTTTTATTTGTTTTTATCTAATTATCTAAATTTTGGAAAGTGTGTTTAGAAACATTGCTAAACTATGTTTTAGAAATTATTGTAGTCTGTGTAATGAGTATAAAGTCTCCATGGGAGTCATTAATGCTGCTGGGCAACATCGTGGACTTCCTCCTCTGGGCACACAGCATTGCTGGTATGGCCAGTGAAGTTAGGTAGGGCTGTGCAGTGGGAAGAGTGTGGCAGTGATGCACAACATTGGGTGGAAGTTTTTGGAAGCTAGTGTATGATTTGCCACATGCCCTTCCCCTATTAGTAATATTTTAGATGACAACTGTCAGCTTAAGCCTTTGAATGAGAATGTCATCCATCTAAGACACCCACCAACCTGAGGGGATGTGTAGTGTGAGCAGGAAATAAACCTCTGATTCTTCCAAGCATCTAGACTTTGGGTTGTTTGTCATGGCAGAAAAAACTAGCCTTTCCTTGATCTGTTCAAGAACATAAAGTGATCTGAGGCACTTTATAAGCTGAAACCCTTTAAAGTATCACTAACATCAAAGGCAGTAGAGAAAAACTGGGAAGAACATAGCTTTGGAGCTATATGGGTTAGATTTGGAGTTTGATTCTGCTGATTATTAACTGTGTGACTTAAACTTTCTGGCCTCAGTTTTCTTATTAGAAAAATTGTAATACCCATATTATAAGATCATTGCAAACATTAAATGAATTAACATTTGTTAAGTGCTTAGAGAAGTGCATAGCGGGACATCCCTGGTGGTCCAGTGGTTAAGACTCCACACTTCCACTGCAGGGGGTGCATGTTCGATCCCTGTTTTGGGGAACTAAGACTCTGCATGCTGTGTGGTGCAACCAAAAAAAAATGTGCATAGTAAGTCCTCTTAATATATATATATATGTATAAATATATATATACACAATGTATATGGTAAGATATATAAACAAGTAGTATACATAAAGTGTTTAGAACAGAACCTAGCACAGAGTGAGTCCTTCATGTATATTTATTATTACTAATATTTAAAATAAAAAATATTGAATCAAATATTTGGCTAAGGAGTTTCTCTGGGAAAGTCTAAGAGGAGATAGGAAAATAAAAAACAAGCAAAATAGTTTTGTTTTTTTTTTTTAATTGGGGGTAAGTGATTCATAGGCCAGCTCAGGTGGGTTTTACCTCCTGGTAAATAAAATATGCCTGGACACACTGTAGTTACTTCCCTTTCTATTCAGGTGTGACCTGAGAAAAGAAACAGAGCACAAGGGAATGGAAAAGACAAACTAAGGTTTTTTTCTTTAATTATCTCTATCACCCAGAGAATAGGTCACCTGTGACTGACACTGAACATGCCTGTCAAAGAGAAATAAGCAGCTCAGGGCAATTTCACACAGCCAAGCACAGACAGAGTCCTTGAAATCTCATGAAAGACTTGTCCAGAATTTATCAGGATGATTTATTCATCAGAATCACCTGAGATACTCATTAGAAATACAGATTTCCAGGATCTCATGGTGGTAGAGGGAGAGGATAGCTCTGGAAATCTGAATTTCAAACAAGTTCTTTAGGGCGTTCTTCTGCCTGTTTACATTTGATAACCCTCCAACTCCAGTCCTGTAGTTCAGACTAACTGAGATAAATACCACTGCCACCTGGTGGCAGTAGATCCAAATTACATGTTCAGAAGTTATTGCATGGTAGAATCAGCAGTAAAAATTTTCGAGTAACCACTGAACAGTCACAATTAAATGAGAGCAGTCACCTCTGCCCTCTCTGACTCCCACACATATTTTTGAGTTTTCTGGATTAGCTTATGTAGAGTTTATATAATTTGGACTCTTGAGGATACAGCCTCTTATTTTAATTCATTCCTTTTGTTAAAAATTGAATTTGAAAATAGACCTTATCTTTTTGATTTTCTCTATAAACTCTCATAATGTAATCAGTTTTTAGAATAAAAAAAAAAGCATGTCCAAACTTAAATAATATGACCTGTAGGAAGTTCTTGTGTCAGAGAACCTCAGGGAGGAGGAATTTTAACAGAGAAATGTCTGGAATATTTTGCCCTTTGGGCTCTATGGTTATCCATTAAGGGAGGAATATACAAAGGAGTTGGTATCCAGGAAGTTTTCTTTATCTATTTTCAGAGAAACTAGGATGTATAAAAATGATTCTTTCCTAAACATTTGAATTGGAATAGACTTAGCTTTGCTGAGCTCAAATTCTTTCTGGTTTACTTTTGTCATGAAAAGTGGACATACTTCTGCAAAATGGGAGTAAAAGTAAGTGCTGCACTTTTAAATATAACTGGTATTTCATAATGGATCATGGTGTCCAAGCTTGTTTTACTAGGAGTCAATAAGAACCAAGCATTGTATAACATGACTTTAAATTGGGCACCATTCCACTCAACCCCAGTGTGGCAACTCCACAACAAGACAGCTTGGCAATGTTCAAGATGATTTACAACCAAAGATTGTATGTTCTCCATGGAGAAAAAAGACAGGTTAACAAGGATAATGCTCATAAATGAAATACATGAAAATTACTACTACATTATCCATAGCTATCCTATTATTTAGTGTTCTTACAGCCTCTGTAAAAAAGACTTGCTCTGTTGGATTTCTGTAGCAATGCTTTAAAAATTAAAAATAATTGAGATGAAATTCACATAACATAAAATGAGCCAGTTTTAAAGTGAACAATTCAGTGGTATTTAGTACATCACAGTGTTTTGCAATTACCATCTCTAGTTCCAAATATTGTTCTTTACTCCAAAAAAACCTCCATACCCATTAAACAGTTGGTATACCAATGCTTTTGAATGACATATGGAGAGAATTTCAAGAAGCTGTAGAAGTGTTTACATGGTTGCCAAAGCTTTTTTTAGTTTAGCTATATCAGTTGGGAGGAGTTTATAATCAGAGGATTTAAAGAGTCTCACATGATGCAATCAGAACACGGGTTAAACCATGGAACACCGATGAAAAGAATTCAATTGTGTGTCAAGGATGGCTGCTGGCTTTGAAGATATGACACATTCCTTTGCAGATAGAAAAGCCAACAAAAATGTGGGCAGTGAGTCTGTGGGTTCCTTTATATGCATTTTATTAGCAATAATAGAATTATCTATGCAAATTTATCATAAGATGTCTAGGCAAGCATGTCATGCCCACCAGCTTGAGGTATAAAAGGCCCTGTGCAGGACAAGAACTTCATTCATTCTTGGGTAACTTTCTCTTTGCAATCTATCCAAATCCTTCTCAACTCCTGCCACCATGACTCATTACTTCTGCTGTGGAAGCTACTTCCCAGGTAATCCTTGCTAGGCAACCGATTTCCACAGGACCTTCAGAGCCACACTCCTGCCCCTGGGCTCTCCCCTGAACTACGGTTATGGATGAAATGGCTACAGCTCCCTGGGCTACTGCTTTGGTGGTAGCAACATTAGCAACCTAGGCTATGGCTACGGTGGCAGCTTTTGCCGGCCATGGGGCTCTGGCTCTGGCTTTGGCTACAGCACTTATTGATGGACCATGGCTGCAGATGACTACAGGACTCTTCGACCATTACTCTGTGCACAGAACAACCTGAAAAACAAAGTCTGTCTTCCTGCTTCCAGATATGCTTCCTGCTTCCATCTTCTCGCTGACTTCTTGCTGAAATCCTGGTCTTTGGTGATGCTGAACAAGTCACCCAGGCATAAAATGCTGAACTGGTACTCATCTACAGCTAAAGCAAGATATATTTTTCCAATATACCTGAATTTTTACTAGTGAAGCAGGCAGTTTGTCTCTTATGGTTGCTCTGCCCATGTATCATTAATCTCTACATCAACATCAATGCATTACAATTAGGTGTGAGTAGGAAGGGGTTTTGCTGTTCATCTCAATAAATCAAATTCATTTAGCACAAATATTTTTGTTCTGGTTGTTTATTTTATGATGCGTTTTTGTTTGTTTTGTTTTTTGTACTCATCAACCACTTTCAACCTGTAATGGTGAACTTCAATCAAATCTTATTCTGATTTCAGACTGTACAGCAAGATAGGGTGATGTCTAATAATTTTGTCCCTTTATGTTGAGATTTCAATTTTTAAAAATTCCCTAAAAAAGTCCTAAATTTAATCCAAATACAGATGACCCTTGAACAATGCGGGGGTTAATCCATGTATAGTTTATGTTCAGCCCTCTGTAGCTGAGATTCTGTCTGACTCTGTGGATTCAACCAACTGTGGATTGTGTAGTACTATAGTATTTACTATTAAAAAATATCCACATGTAAGTGGACCTTTGAAGTTCAAACCCACTCTGTTCAAGAGTCAACTGTATAGTCTGTATACAGCAGTTGTTAGTGTTTCTCTATGCTGATTATAAACAGGAATATTTCTTAGTTGTTGAATGTTAAAAAACATTTCTTTCCTCCTTTCATTAGTGACACAATTCCATTTTGTTTTATCCCCTTTTCCTGCTGTTTATAGAACTCAGTCCTAGAGAGATTTGAACCCCATAAACTGTTGGAAAAAGTTCACTAAATGGACTGAGTTATGACACTCTGTTTTTAAGACATCCTAAGATTTGGTCAGTAAAGGGAAGCCGACAGCTAAAATCACATAGTATTTTTTTCCCTTTTTGATTGATGGGTTTTATTTTTCCTACCTTCTTCACCTCTGATTATATATATAGCTGTATTTAAAATGAAGCATTTGTTCTTTGGAATGATAGTTGCCATCAGAAGCACTTGAAATGATATGTGGTCTGCACTTAGAAAATGCTTCTTATCTTGTTTCCTGAGAAACCTCTGCTCTGTTTGAATGAAAGCTCATGCATTCATGTATCAAGTATTTATTGCACCCCTGTCTGTGTCAGAGAAGATGCTCAATAACTGTTCATTGATTTGTTAAATCTCTGCTTTATGGGTGCAAAATATTGTAGAGTCCAATATAAACTTCATTTATGTATGAAGTTATTGGGCTCTGGTCACTGTGTTAAAACTTGAGGTGCTGTAAAAACCTGCAGCAGTCTCTGGCCTGAGACACTGAGTATCTTCAAGAGATACTCATTCAAAAGACACTCACCAAGTAGCTACAACACCAAGCATTGTCCTAAAATTTGGGGACAGAGAGATAAATAAAACACAATTCTGACCCTTAAGAGTTAAATATACTTTATTCAATATTTACGGGAAATTTAATAGTCTCCTATTTTATGCCAATTAACGTGTTATAAATGATTATCCACTCATTTCCTTCCAAGGACCCAAAACATAAGACAGCCTATAAGATATATATATATATATATAGCTTGATTTGGGTTTATCCAACTTTCCTCATGATTAGAGTCATGTTTAGCATTTTTTGGTAGAAATGCCATAGAAGTGATGCTGTATCCTTTTCATTGCATTGTATCAAGAGACACTTTATGTTGGTTCATGTAAATTTGGTTGGTGGTTACCTTGATCACTTGATGAAAGTAGTGTCCTTCACGTTTCTTCACAGCAAATTTGCTATTTCTCCCTTTGTAATTAATAATTAATTTGTGTCGATACTTTGACACTATGTAAATATTTATTCTATTCCTTATCAAGCTTTCACCCACTATTTAAGGATCCATTCACAATTTTCTAATTTTCTAATTCCTTCTATATTTATTATTTGGCATTCTACATAAGAAATTTCTCTTCTCCCCACTTATTTTTTGTGTGCTTATTTATTAGTATCAATATCTATATCAATATGGGCTTGAGGATTCTTATTTTACTCAATGTGTTACCATCCATATCATTATTATTAATTTTGATGCTCAAATTGTCCCAGATTTGGAGAGTGGGGACATCTTCATGCTGGTTCCTTTGTCCTTCAGAAATGGCTCCCATTGCTGTTTGATCAATGTCTTCCTTTCTGGCTCAACAAGATATTCCAGGATTATCTTGAACTTTTCTCCTTCAGTCATGGAAGCACTAGATCCCTTAGGTGAAGACCGGTATTTAGAAACTATGATATAGGTGTTAAGTGTACTTATTGCTATGGTATCATTGCTACATATGCTAATTTCTATCCTCTCATATGTTATAACAGTCATTGCTATGACTGTAAGTCATTCTTTCAGATTTAATAATGACACACTGACGAGCTGCACTGGAGCTCTGGGTATGGGGTAAAAGTTCACTGACAGGCAGAATTCACTTTAGGGTAAGAGAGGGGTGGCTGACCTTTAGGCTGGATGAGGTCCTCAAATGCCATTGTGTAAAGATCTAAAGTTTTACTCTAAAGTTCAAGTGACAACACAAGTTGCCCTAGTACCGCACCCTGTTCTTCAATGAGATTTTCATTTAACCACCTTATCTCTGTTTCAGCCCCAATCCTGGTATTTTTCTTAGTGTTCTGAAGCCCAGTCCTCCCTGGGAATTTGAAGGGAAGATCAGCTTACTGTTGCTTGTAGTCCCCTCCTCTCATAGTTTCTCCTTCTTTCTGTTTTCCCTTCATCTGCTTTCCATCATCCAGACCTTTAGTTAATCTCCCTTCAACTGATGTTGTCCCTACAATTCTCTCTGTCATTGTTGGCTTCCAGCCTTTGCTATAATTTAATGGGTTCTAGGGAAGGGGAAGGAAAAAATCTGTATGGTTGGTCTGCCTGTCATCTTGAACCTAACATAAATACCTTAATGAGGGACAAGAAGGGATTAAGTACAACAAAATCTTATCTCTTTTTCTCCTGTAGTAATTATGTAACAGATACAACAATAGATAATTTTAATAAAACAATAACAGGTTTTTTGAGGCAGATTTCATTATCTACTATATTACTGAAGAGGAAACCAGTGTCGAAAAGTTTAATTTGTTTGAGGCTGCATCATTCATTTGTAAAGAAAATGTCAAGCTATAGCTAGCCAAGGATGATCTGACTCTAAATCCATCTCTCTACGCTATCATATATATTTAATATATATTTAATATATATTATATATTAATATATTATACAATATATAACAATCATATATATAATATAATATATACTTTATATATTAATATATATTTAATATATGTCATACATATAAATTATATATATATATCATGTATATATATATAAAATATCATATATATATATTTTTGGCCGCATGGCATGTGGGATCTTAGTTCTCTGACTAGGGGTTGAAGCTGGGCCATGGCAGTGAAAGTGCTGAATCCTAACCGCTGGACTGCCAGGGAATTCCCGCTCCCTCCATACAGCACATTTAAAGCTATAGAACTCTTTCCCAGAAGTACCCCTGCTTGATGCACTTTTTTTTTTTTTTGTGGACCATTTTTAAAGTCTTTATTGAATTTGTCACAATATTGTTTCTGCTCTATGATTTGGGTTTTTGGCTGCAAGGCATGTGGGATCTTAGCTCCCCAACCAGGGATTGAATCCACACCCCCTGCACTGGAAGGTGAAGTCCCAACCACTGGACCGCCAGGGAAGTCCCTAATGCACTTCTTATGCCATAAATAACTGTACCTAAATGTACATATTGATTAACAGTTTACAGAATACATCCATAGAATTTTATTTATGACAATTGTCTTGGGAAATAGGTATCATTAGGAATTTGATGGAAATTAAGTAATTTTCCCAAGTGAGAAAATATTTACCAACTGGGAAAGCTGAGTCTTGAGCCAAGGTATCAAGCTGAGGTCTTCTGATTCCTTCCAAGCACATTATTCTACCACTGATAACAGAGGCAAAACATTCATTATGTGCTTACTGGTTTGACCTTAAATGAGGTTATGAAGGTCCTCCAGTATTTCATAAGCTTGCCAAGTAATCTTAATAATTATTAGGCTTCATTCTTTACTTTGGTACCAGGTCCTTAGGTTTTCCCATCTCACTATCTCTACAAAATGGTGGCAGATCTTCACTCCTAATTTCTGCCTCCATTCATACCCTTATCGTTTCTTGCCTGGATTAATACACCTGCTGCTTATCCAGTCTGCCAGGTAATCTCCAAACCACCTTCCATACCACAGATGAAATCATCTCTCAAAATGCCAATCTAATAACATGACTTTCTTTCACAAACTCTGGTTATTTTGTGGTTACTTACTGATTTCAGGATAAAGATCAGTTTCAGGATAAAGATCAATTAGTGACTTATAAGAACATTTATTTCTCTAGTCTCATTTCCTACTTCATTATAACATGCTTCCCTTTCTCCTGCAATGGTTCTTTGCTGTCTTCTGCCCTCTTCTTCATCCAGTGAACTCCTGTGGAGCTTTCAGAAGGCCTTCCTCTACCCCAGGGGTCCTCCTTTGTTCCGACTGAAAAGCTTCGCCTCTGTTTAATATGGCAGTGCTCACACTACTCTCTGCCCACCAACCAAGACCACCTGGAACACATCGTAGTCAAACAAAGTTGGGCTTATTACTTACTGTGATGATGGAGATCATGCAACATGAGAAACTCTAGGATGTCTCAATAAGAGGGTTAGGAGGGGCTTGTTCTAGGATTTGGGCTTGAAGGAGTTGATTTTGGAGAGGATTAAAGGAGTCAGTGGTCTCTTCTGGAATGGATACCGTCTGTAAAAACTTTCCACAAAGTTAGTGGTTTAAAACAACACAAATTTACTCTTACAATTTTGGAGGTCAAAAGTTCAAAAGTCAAGGTATTGGTAGGGCTGTATTCATTGTGGACGATTTCACTTCCTTGCCTTTTCCAGATTCAAAATGCTGCCCCACTTCCTTGGTTTGTGTCTCCTTCCTTCACCTTCAAAGACAGTAGCATAGCATTTTCAAATCTCTCTCCCTGATCTGACTCTGACCCTCCTACCTTCCTCTTTCACTTTAAGGATCCTTTTGATTACATTGGGCCCACCCCAATAATCCAGAATAATCTCTCTACCTCTAGGCTTGTGGGTTAGGAACCTCAAAGCCCTTTTGCCATGTAATATAACATATTCACAGGCTCTGGAATTAGGATGGCGACGTCTTTGGGGGACCATTAGTCCACTTCCCAGAGATAAGATCAGGAAACAGACCTAATTTCTATGATTCGGTATTTTAACAACTTTTACTGAGGAAGTGGAACAAAACTAAAGTTGTCATTGGTAAAAAAGCAGTAGGCACTGAAGGTGAGGTTTAGTCATTTTTGTGGTTTGTACAGTGTTCTTGTTTTCATCTGTTCTCTGGTATGGCTACAGAGTGGCCTTGTTTTTGTCTCTCTCCATCATTGTCACAGAGTGACCTTGTCTGATTTGATGGTCTGAAGATTCTGTGCGTGGGAATCAGGGAAAGCACTGGTTTACCATTAGTGTTTTCAGGGCTGCTGTTTATCTTTCTCACCATCATTAATTGGCAGGCCTGATTCCCTCACTGTAGCCTATATGCTGTAAGGTTTTTGAGGACAAACACCATGCTTTATTCAATGTTCCATCAACAGTGCTGTATCCCAGACACTTGATAACTATTTGTTGAATTAATATAATTATTTAAAGCCATAGAGGAAAAAGCCTACTCCCTTGTTACTTAAAATTTGGTCTGCAGACAAGAAATATGGGCATCACCTGGGAGCTTGTTCAAATTGCACAATCTCGGGCCTTCCTCTTCCAAATTAAACTCTGCACATTGACAAGATCCTCAGGTGATTTGTGTGCACATACAATTTGAGTACTGGCCCAAGTCCTGTTGATTCTTATCCCAAAATAAGTAGAGAAGGAGACATATCTCATTGTTGATGTTTAAAGTGTTGATGAAATGGTGTTAACATTTTCAGCAAAAAAGGAAAGTATAAAAAATTATTTTCCTATACTTTTGTTCAATTTTTTATTGCTATTTACAGAAAAACTAGTTCATGTTTTTTCATTTCTATTGAGAATAGAAAAAAAACACTTAAAATTATAGCAGGAGAATTTCTATTAGATAAATGGAAATATTTCTTGCTCCTAAGGCCTGCCAGGCAGAGACCATTTAGAATGTTCTATGACTCCTGAGTATGTTGATTATGGTTGTCTCTAAAAATACCGCTATTCCTCAGACACCAATTCCTTTTCAATTCCTTGACTTGCCTCTGAGGCTCCTGACATTATCTTTGACAATGATATTTGCATTGCAGTGTTCTGTTCCATTTTCTTCCCTTTCCAGTCATCCTCCCCTTTAATAATCTGCTTTATGCCTCATTATTTCCATTTTGAAGCTTCTATGTCCTATGCACTTGGTTGCAATGACAGAATTTTCAACACTTTCCTAATGAACAGTCTTAAATTTTTTTTTTTTTTTTTGTGGTATGCGGGCCTCTCACTGTTGTGACCTCTCCCGTTGCGGAGCACAGGCTCTGGATGCGCAGGCTCAGCGACCATGGCTCACGGGCCCAGCCGCTCCACGGCACGTGGGATCCTCCCGGACTGGGGCATGAACCCGCGTCCCCCGCATCGGCAGGCAGACTCTCAACCACTGCGCCACCCGGGAAGCCCCTTAAATTTTAAGATAAAGAAATCTTTGGGACACAGGTCCTAATTTTTTAAATTTAAATTTATTTGTTTTTATATTTAGTTTTTGGTCAGCAAAGACTTTGAAGAAATGATGCTTTTAGTAGATTGAACTTGCCATCCTGTTTTGTTTGGCTGCGATAGGAAACACTATTTTCAAGGTCATCAGAAGAACAGCATCTCAGGCCTTCCAAAGGGTAGCTAACAAGCAAGTTGAAATGTCATGCTTCCACTCATCAGCAAGTCTGTCTTAGCACCAAGGTAGCACAAAAGACCATAATTTCCCATACTTGATCCTTTTCACTAACTCAGCTTGCTGGTTGGTTCTGTGCTTTAATTTTATACACATTTCCAGTTTCTGGCTCTAACTCTCTCTTTGTGTCACAAGTAGTAGACCTCAGCTCCTCCATTTTGCATCAGCAGGAGTAGAGGGTAGATGCTAAAAAGGACCTTCAGATCCCACTAGTGACTAAAAGCTTGCAGCAAAAAATGTTCTTGCCTTGGAATTTCTTTTTCATATTGATTCTGAAACACCTGTGAAATGTTTCTGACTAGAGTCAGTGGGCCTATTATGCATCCAGGCATTGTTGTGGTGTCACATTATTTCTTAAGAAAACCACATGGGTTCTACATCAAATAGCAAGCTTCGTTAATTAGTTGCTTGCTCTGATAATTAACTAAGTAGCCTCACAATGTGGCTTAGCTCCAAAAGTGCTGAGCTAGCAAGGCGTTGAAATTGTGTCTCAAGTTAGTCCCAAGTCTTGGTCAGCAAGTTCTGGCCCATGTCATGTGACACTTTTGGGGGATGTTGCATGGCAATCATATTTAACTGCATGTGATCTTGACTGTAGACCAGCGTTTTTGACTTTGGCTCTGTTGACATTTTGGCTGGATAATTTTTTGTTGCTGGGGGGAGGGGAGTGTTTGGTGCATTGCAGAATGTTTGACAGCATCCCTGGCAAAGCAGCATCTCACCAGTCATGACAAGGGAAATTGTCTCTAGTCATTGCCAAGTCCCCTGGGGAGCAAAGTTGCCCATGATAATAAGTTACGTCAACTCTGCTTATTAATCCTGGCTAAGAAGGTGTCTCCTTTTTCTCCTTCACCATTGTACACTCATCCCATTTTAAGTTGTGTGTTTTGTTAAAGAGGACACCTTTTCAGATGGCTAACTATTGAATAGTACAAATTTCTCAAGGAGTGACCAAAGCACTTTATTTATTTATTTATTTTTTGGCCGTGCCACGTGGCTTGCGGGATCTTGGTTCCCTGAACAATTATCAAACCCAGGCTACGGAAGTGAAAGCACTGAGTCCTAACCACTGGACTGCCAGGGAATTCCTCCAAAGCATGTTATTGGAATCACTTGGGCTGCTTATTTAAAATGCAGATTCCTCGGCCCCAGCACAGACCCAGGCAATCAGAATCTACAGGAACAGAGCTCAGAAATATGCATATTAAACAAGTATCCAAGGAGATTCTTGCACAGACTAAACTTTGAAACTATTGTGGTGGAATGTCTTGTAGAGGTTTCAACATTTCTCTTCTGCAATTCTGTCACTGCATTTTGTGTTTTAAAGTGATGGCAGCTGGGCGCTCATGAGTGTGTCTTAGCAGGAGTGTGTAACACAGTGAACAAAAGTACTCTATATAGTTGCATGCTTAATTGACCAAATCCAATGGGAGAGGGTTGAATTGAAATCTTAGCTTATCAGTAATTTTGATGTTAGAATCATTCAATGGCTAAGGTGGTGAGTCCCAGGGTGTCAACTTACCTCCTGTTAACAGTGAAAGACTTGGGACCCAGGCAAGTGATTTGCATAAATTCTTACAGGAAGTCAGTGGCCAAATTTGACTTGGAATATTCATTCATTCACTCATTTATTCAACTGATATTCATTGAAAACCTACATCATGCCCAATAGTGAGCTAGGCACTGAGGAATCAGGGCTGATTAAAGACGTCATTTTTACTCTCCTTGAAACAAGCATGTTGCTGAGGCAGGTATTAATCACACAAATAAAGGTTAAAGAACTACAAGTAGGAAGGAGATGGTGGCCACTATGATAGTGTAGGTGGACTTTGGCTACTCAGAGACATCAGAAAGGCCTCCCAAGGGAAGTGATTGAACTAGTATCTGAAGGTTGATGGGAGTTGAGGAGGACAGAGGAGGGAAGATAATTCCATGTAGAACAAACAGAAAGTGGCAAGACACTTGATATATTTGAAGATTTAAGATAGTCAATGATGTCTAATCAGAGTGAGTTGGGGGCTTTTAGGTCAGATTAAAGATTTAAAAAAAAATCTAAAAAGCAATGGGATGCTATTGAATTTTTTAAAAAATTACTATTATTTTTTGGCTGTGTTGGGTCTTTGTTGCTGTGTGCAGGCTTTTCTCTAGTTGCTGAGAGCAGGGGCTACTCTTTGTGGTGGTGCGTGGGCTTCTCATTGTGGTGGCTTCTTGTTGTAGAGCACGGGCTCCAGGCACGTGAGCTTCAGCAGCTGCGGCACTCAGGCTCAGTACTGTGGCACGCAGGCCCTAGAGCATGGGGTCTTCAGTAGTTACAGCGCGTGGGCTCAGTAGTTGTGGCATGCAGTCTCTAGGGCACACGGTCTTCCATAGTTGTGGTGTGCGGGCTCAGTAGTTGTGGCTCGCAGGCTTGGTTGCTCCACAGCATATGGGATCTTCCCAGACCAGGGATTGAACCCTTGTTCCCTGCGTTGACAGGTGGATTCTTAACCACTGCACCACCAGGGAAGTCCTGAAATATTTTTAATGTGTGTGTGTGTGTGTGTGTGTGTGTGTGTGTGTGTTCGCATTGTAACCAGATCTACATTTTGTAAACACTTTGGCAATGGGAAGCAGTGTGTAAGGAGGGAAACTGTGAACCTGATTAGTTTTTCAGTCACCATAGCAGTGTCGGTACATAAAGCTTGAAGTAGGTAGTGTGCCAGGCTGAATAAGTTGTCCACCCTGAATTTTTGCAACCCATGAAAATGTTACCTTACATGGTAAACAGGGCTTGGCAGAAGTGATTAAGTTAAAGATCTTCATATGGGGAGAGTATTTTGGATTATCCAGGTGGGCCCAATGTAATCACAAAGGTTCTTATAAGAGGTGGGCAGGAGGGTCAGAGTCAGTAGTAGGAGATGAGACGATAGAAGTGAGAGATTGGAGTGATGAAAGGAAGTGGTCACTGGCCAAAGAATGCAGGCCACCTACAGAAGCTGAAAAAGGCCAGAAAACAGGTTTTCCCCTCAGAGCTTTCAGAAGGAACTGGCCATGCCGACACTTTAATTTCAGACTTCTGACTCTTGGAACTTGTGATAATAAATTTGTGTCTTTTTTAGTCACCAAGTTTGTGGTAATTTGTAGCATTAGGAAACAATAAGAAATAGAGTAGTGAAGTGGACATTGATAGAAATTAATGGATCTAAGAGAGTGTTAGAAGGTAAAAGTGACAGCACTTTGTGACAGATTGTATTTGCAAATGCAGGGGAGGGGGTGTCAAGGGTGACTCCTAGGTGTCGAGATTCTTATTATTCAGATGGTATCACCTCACTGCGTGGGTGTAAATCTTAATTTCATACCAAAAACCAGATGCAATTTCTGAATATGAGGCCCTAGACAACAATAATTAAATTTTGTATGCAAGTTAGTAAATTACCTGAAAGGAAGTCATATTTTGAGGGTCTCAGTATCTGATTACCAGATAATAGTAACCCGAAGGCATTAGGAGGATTTTAAATCAAGGGTCTAAGCAAGCATCCTCCTTGGGATAACTTTACATTCTGGAAGCGTGAAAATTTTCTTTATTTTCTTCTTGCAGTAATGATTAGATGTTGTCTCTACTGGCTATTTTATTATCTCTAATTGTCCCAAATATCTTACAGAGCCTTCCAATTGGAGGACCTCAGCACTGAATTACAGGTGTGCCAGAATGTTGCTACTCTTAATCCCCCAGCTGATCTGGACAGGACCTGGGGTGCCAGAGCTCCCAGGATGGCTGTCTCTTCCCAGTGAGTCTTGTCAGATTATCCCACTGTATCCTAAAGATGTGTAATGTACTTTGATGCCATAATGGGAGAATGATTGAGAAGCACTGCCCTTTGGTATTCCTTCTCCCAGTGTCTTCCACGGATGTCTTGCATCAGAATTCCTGGTAGGGATATGATCCTGATAGATGGTTGTTAACCCACTTGTTAAATCTACCTCCCTAACAATTCTTAAATTCATCCCCTTGCTAATACTGTCACTTAGTTAGTGAAGTGGCTTTCGTGTAACTGATTATCAATCCAGTGACTATTCCTCCTCCTTCTTCTAGGTTGCCAGAGCCTGTTTCACATGATACAAAGTGCCCAATACACACTTTTCTAGCTTCCCTTGTAGTTCAACCCTGGGATATGATTCAATTCTGGACAATGGGACATAAAAGAAATCCATTGGAAGACAAATATGAAATGAATTCCTGCTCACTGCACAATGAAAAGGAGCTTTGAGAGAAGTCCCCTTTTTTTTTTTTTTAACTCCTCTATTTTTAGATGTTGATGTGAAAGAATCTGAAGCATTGACCTGCTGCAGTGATTTTGCAGCTATGAGAAGACAGAGAATCACACCTCTGAACCCTGACGTTGTCAAGCCCTGGAGCAACCTGGAATTGCTTACGTTCTCATTTTCCATTATTTGTGAAAAATAAACTCTTTTCATTTAGCAACTTTCAGCTCGTTTTGTTTTTTGTTTTTGTGTTTTTGGTTACTTGTAGCCAAAATAATCCCTAAAGGATACAATTTTAAACCTGGTTTTCATACCTCCAGGGTTTCCCACTTCTAATTCATCCTCCACCCTGTCAGAGTAGTGATCTCTCTAAAATGCAGAACTGATTATGCTAACCTTAGCTTTGTGTACGAGTGGCTCCCTTTTCCTCCACAAAACACACAGTCTCATATGTCCCCTGACTGTCTCTCCAGCTCCAACTTCCATTAATTCTTCTGTCACATGCAAGGTTATGGCCCCAATAAATTATCAGTGTCTCTTGGAAGGCATTGTACTATTTAACACCGCTAAGACTTTGCTTCAAACACTTCTTTCTGGAATATCCTCCAAATCCACTATCTTCCTAACTGATATCCATTTTCAAGACCCAGTTCAAATATCTATCCCTTTCATAATGAAGCTTTCCATGGACATTACCCCCTACATCACATAGAGTTGTCCACTCTCTGTTTCACCCCCTGCAGTCTACAAGAGGGCGGTGTGGACTTCCAGGGTAGAACATATAACATCGCATTTTCATTTATTTATCATTTTCCATTTAATTACCATTTCTAATTTGTCTTTAGATTTCTAGCACCTAACAACATGCCTGGAATATAGGAGATGCTCAATAAATATTTGTAAGAATAAATGAAAAGAATGAAATATAATTTTTTATATTACAGAGTAACACTGATGTATATTCTAAAATTCATTTAAAACATTCCCTTGTAATTTCTCTTTCATTTTTAATGAATTATAATATCTTGAAGCTGGAAACTTTATATCTGAAACTGATAAGAACTGTTTTATGGTGCACACTGGAATTGACTCTATTTCTATGATCTGTACACAATATATTCTTGTTCCTTTGTAGAAAATCAAATTTTCCCTATCTTTATTCACATCACATTTTATTTGAAATAAAAGAAGTATGAAAGAAGAAATCATATTATTTATTAAATAACATCTTAACATTGTTATTAAAAGATAAAGGGTCATGAACTTTATCTAAACCAATAAATACCCAGCAATGATTAGTTCAATACCATGTCATTCCATATGTGAGAATAAAATAGTTTCCTGTTTTTCAAACCTCCATGCCACATGACCCTAGTTTTTTGAGAAACTCACAAAAGTAAGACATTTTAACTGCAATTGGTTTAGCCCGCTGCTGCTTTCCACCTGGGGTTCCCTACAATCACACTTCCCCTCAAGTTGGAAGGCATTAGAGAGACCACGGACCTTTCTGGGATCTAGCTAAGGAGAAGTTGAATTTGGATATGGGAGATAGATTTATGTGGTTTGCAGTTACTTCTGTGTCTAATTAGGCTATTTCTAGCCATCCATGTATGGTGATGGCTTCCAGGAATTCTCTCCCATCTACTCTACCAATTCACCCAGAATTTGTGATATGAATGTGCAGGACCAGAAGTCACATCTCAGTATGTATTAGCCCCATGGCATCCAGTGTAGAATGAGTAGTGGAGGAAAAAATTTGAAATGGTGGAGCCCAAAGCTCGTCTATGGAAAAAATATTATAGAAGCGTGTCAGGCAGTTATGTAGTAAAAGCATTTTTTCAAAATTTTATAATATTTGTGACTTTTATTAGTGTTTAAATCTGTGATTTATCATTTTAACAAATGTTTATTTTTGTACTGAATTTTATATTTTTATGTTTACCGTTTTTCATCAAGAGGCTTCTCAACATCGTATAAACTTCAGGCTCTACAACACCTGCATCTAGATAAACCTATACCATAATAAAGATTTCACAGACCCAGCGTAAGATTAAGCTAGCTACCTATTTTGTTTTTAAATAACTTGATAAATCATGTATTTCCCTAAAATTTTCTTGTGTTATGATTTTCTGCAGAATTTCTAGAGAAAATTCAGAATGTTCTTTGTAAATACGGCTTAAGTTTTTAAAAAGACAACATATTTTAATTTTTATTCACCATTACTACTCAGATACAGAGTTGGGTATTGTGCCCTGCAGGGCAAAGCTACCATATTGTCTGATTGGGTAGGCAAGTGAGAGGGGAACTTATTTAAACAGAGCATCATAATTGAATTTTAACATTAACTCAATCTTTTTTCTTTCCATTGTATGATGCTATTTTTGTTCAATTTTTCTTTTTTCAAATATTACCGGTTTTTTCCTTTATGGAGCAGGGCAATGTGATGACGGCAGAAATAAGACATAAATTATTCTATGATTTTTAGAGAAGGATCTGCTGTTGAATGCCTTTATATTTTGTGAGTGAAGCTAATTGTAATTCCCTGGTCTTATTTAGCTATAAGTCACATGAAGTGTTTGAATTTTAAATGCTGAATCACCCTAGGTGGCCATACAGCTTTGTTCATGAACAAGGATGGTGCAAGAGCACGGTGTATTTTCAAAAATACCTCTGTTATAATTAACCAATTAGTGGTTGAAACACTGTCACAGTTTTGTATTTTTTCAAGTGTCTCACCTGGTCCTTGGAGTCAGCCTGTGACCTCTATATGCCTCCAGAAATTTAGGTCTTAGCTGCTAGCAACAGGAAGAAAATTTACATCTGAAATCTAAAATAAAATTTTGGGGCTTCCCTGGTGGTGCAGTGGTTGAGAGTCCGCCTGCCAATGCAGGGGACACGGGTTCGTGCCCCAGTCCAAGAAGATCCCACATGCCGCGGAGAGGCTGGGCCCATGAGCCATGGCCGCTGAGCCTGCGCGTCCTGAGCCTGTGCTCCGCAACGGGAGAGGTCACAACAGTGAGAGGCCCGCGTACCACAAAAAAAAAAAAACAACACACACAAAAAAAACCAACCCACAACTCAGTTACCTGAAGCCCAGTTTTTCTCTTAGTCTGTGTGTACTTAAAGGGTTTAAGTCTAAAGTAAAATTTTGGGGGCTAGTATGTAATACGTATCTGTTCTGTGCCTTTCTAAGAATGATTCCTTGCAGTTCTGTGCCTTTTTATTTCCGTGCCATATGTCCTCTTTTCCTGTATCTTCTGTAAATTTTCTCTTAAGTGCCATTCTGAGGAATATTAATGCAGGTATCTGAGAATAATTTTTTAAGTCTTGCATGACCCAAGATGGGTTTGATCAATCTTATTCTTGCTTTAATTCATATTTGAGGACTAAATTTCCATTTAGAGAGAGGAATGATTTTCTTTCCCAATCCTGGGGTGCATGATCATTCTAAATGTGAAATAACTTTGATTTAATATTGTCATCTGGCTCTTTACAAGTTCATCACATTTGGTAGATAATCTGGTTTTATTAGATCTAATGGAAAAAAAAGTGTACATTTTAAGGTAAAATTTCCCATTAATATTTCTGTTTTTATCCTGTTATTATTTTCAACATATACTTTGAAAAGCATATTAGACCAACAGATGATATTTGACAATTTATTTCTAGGATCAATCCACAAGCTCCTTTTTTTTTATAATTACAAGATTATTAGTTCAGGCAGTGGTTTAGAAATGTGATGTTAAATATAGTTCAGGCAGGTACTATAATTAAAATTAAAATTTTATCCAGTTTTGTAAACAGGGTAGCTATAGATAGAGGGGGAAAAAAGGAGTCTTTCCAATGAACTCTTTGGCATTTATCTTGCATACTGCAAAAAATTTCAGGTGAATACTAAGAAATACCTCCATTTTGAGGCGGTCTTACTATGTATTTGTTATTTCATTTATTAATTTATTCAACACATATTTTTTGAATTCCAACTGTGTGGTATGGACGTTCAAAGAGCAAGAGGACTGAATGACAGTTAACAACCTCAGAAAATTTCTTGGTATTGTAATGCCTGCTCACAGAGGCTTGTATCTAGGACCTACAAGACCCAGTGCTTTGAAGTCTCTGCAATGCGTATTTTAATGAAGGGACACAATTTATTTGAAGGAATCCTGCCCCTATGTTCCATCACATGAGAAATTTCTTAAGCAAGTGTAAAGATGTCTTAAGCAAGCAAAACAAACTAATGAGCTATTCGTGAAGCAAACAGGTGTCAATGAAAATGAAGCCTTGTGTTTTTCGCCACACCCCATAGCCAGGGTATATAAAGAAGGATGGAGAGTAGGGAACCCATCACACTGAGGAAACGCATTCCACTGCTGTCTAAGCCCCCAACTCCAGACACCATGAGCTATAACAACTTCTCCAGCACTGTCTTCCCAGGATGCTACTGGGGCAGCTACAGCTACCCCCTGGGGTATAGTGTTGGCTGTGGCTACGTCAGCACCCACTCCCCAGTGGGCTATGGTTTTGGCTATGGCTACAATGGCTGTGGGGCTTTCGACTACGGAAGATTCTGGCCATTTTCTCTCTATTGATTTTCTGAAATACCCAAGGCATGGAATCTTCTCTCCCAAGGCTGAGAGGCATAATTCCAGGTCCTCATGTGCTCATCAACCTCCCAGTCGCTGCTTTTCAGACCTAGCACCAGAGTCTCAAGGGAAGAAAATGAAAAACCACTTGATGCCTCCAGCTGCCTTCCCTGGATGATGTTTGTGGGGACATTTGCAGAAACTTGACACCCAAACATGTATTACTTTTGAATTTTTCACCATGCTCATGATGTTTGTCATCATCAAGTTACGGAAGTGTCTGTCAAATTCTCAATAAACTTGTCTCAACCATCATAATATTCTCACCTGAGAGGAGTTTCCTTTTTTGGTGGGTACATTTGGTGGGCATATTTTTTGGTACATTGAGTGGGGAGGGAAGTGGATTTATTTTTCTCATGTGCGTGTTAGAAGCAGTGAGAAAGCAAATAATCCTTGATCTTTTGTGATAAGCAGGCAAGAAGGGTTTGCTTATGATTAAAAAAAATCCTGTCTTAACCTTCCTTTAACTCTGTGATATCCACCTCCAATTCTGGTGCCAATGGCACACCATTAGTTGCTTGCAGTACCGTCTCACCACTTCTGCTCCTCTGCAAGAGAACGGAACATTGGTGGCCGATTTCACTTATTTCTATATTAGTGCAAAGGAACCCCACTATGTTCCCTCTCCCAGGGACTAAGGATTGTAGAATAAAATGCTATGCCCCCTACTTAAGGATTCTGGGGCATCTAGAATAGCTAGAGATGTATTTTAGGAGTCTGAGAGTCTTTTAGGGGAAGGATAAATCCCTTATCTCAAACCACCTAAGGTATCTACTTTACAGCTTAGAAGCACCAGTTTAGAAACAACGATGTAAACCTTCTTAATCTTTGTAGAATCAATACCAGGTAGTGAATTTTACTCTTAAAAGAGCCCCTTTTCATAGACCTGAAGATATATCAGCCTTTCTCTGTGTTCTTTTAGAGAGGAGAGGAGTATTCTTTTTATAAGTCAAGTCAATACTGCCTCAATCCTCTTGTTGAAAACATTTTATGTAGAGCACAAATATTCTTGGTGACAGCAGGATTTGGCTTAACTCTGCTCTTCTATTGAGTGTCTGCATGTGGCATGCTGCATATTTTTCGCCTTAGTTATAAATGTAAAGGCAATTTGGAGAAATCATTTTAGAAAACAGTATTTTCTGCACAGTATTTCATCCCGCAAATATCTGTTTAAAAAAAATTCAAAAGACAACTTGTTTAAGAATTGACTTAGTAGATTATTTTCCAGTAGACTATCGTTATAACCAGTAAAATGTCCAGTTTGAAACTTTCTAGCAGCCGCAGGTTGATGCATGCTGAGAACTGTAACTTAATGAAACATGCAGGTTAGAATAGCATAAGAAAAGAAAAGGTTTTTTTTTTTTTTCAGGAATTAGAGGGTCAGATTGAGGTTAGAAACTGTATGACTGTTCTAGAATGATGACTGAGTTATAAAAAATTTGTGCTTGAAGAGACCACAGAGAACATCTAAGTCAGTGTTTCTGAAGTTACGGCATGCGGGAGCATCACCTGGGCAGCTGGCTTAAAATGTAAATTCTTGGGCCTCACGCCTAGGAATTCTACTTCGTATATCTGAGGTATGATTCAGAAATAAATTTATTTTCCCAGCTTAATTGAGGTATAATTGACAAATAAAAATTTTATATATTTAAGGTGTACAACAGGATGTTTGATATGTACATACATTGTGAAATGATTACCACAATCAAGTGAATTAACATATCATTCACCCCAGATAATTACTGACTTTTTCAAAAATTTATTTTATTTTAAAAGCATACTTTATTTAAGGTGTGCTTTATTATATTAGAGCTTTTATGGTTACTTGAGAGACACATCTGCATGGCCCTGGGGTCGTTCCCCCCCTTTTTTTTTTAACATCTTTATTGGGGTATAATTGCTTTACAATGGTGTGTTAGTTTCTGCTTTATAACAAAGTGAATCAGTTATACATATACATATGTTCCCATATGTCTTCCCTCTTGCGTCTCCCTCCCTCCCACTCTCCCTAT
>NW_021703767.1:14013838-14017821 GCF_005190385.1 Monodon monoceros
GTTTATCTCTGGGCTTTCTATCCTGTTCCATTGATCTATCTTTCTGTTTTTGTGCCAGTACCATACTGTCTTGATTACTGTAGCTTTGTAGTATAGTCTGAAGTCAGGGAGCCTGATTCCTCCAGCTCCTTTTTTCGTTCTCAAGATTGCTTTGGCTATTCGGGGTCTTTTGTGTTTCCATACAAATTGTGAAATTTTTTGTTCTAGTTCTGTGAAAAATGCCAGTGGTAGTTTGATAGGGATTGCATTGAATCTGTAGATTGTTTTGGATAGTAGAGTCATTTTCACAATGTTGATTCTTCCCATCCAAGAACATGGTATATCTCTCCATCTATTTGTATCATCTTTAATTTCTTTCATCAGTGTCTTATAATTTTGTGCATACAGGTCTTTTGTCTCCTTAGGTAGGTTTATTCCTAGATATTTTATTCTTTTTGTTGCAATGGTAAATGGGAGTGTTTTCGTGATTTCACTTTCAGATTTTTCATCATTAGTATATAGGAATGCCAGAGATTTCTGTGCATTAATTTTGTATCCTGCTACTTTACCAAATTCATTGATTAGCTCTAGTAGTTTTCTGGTAGCATCTTTAGGATTCTCTATGTATAGTATCACGTCATCTGCAAACAGTGACAGCTTTACTTCTTCTTTTCCAATTTGGATTCCTTTTATTTCCTTTTCTTCTCTGATTGCTGTGGCTAAAACTTCCAAAACTATGTTGAATAAGAGTGGAGAGAGTGGGCAACCTTGTCTTGTTCCTGATCTTAGTGGAAATGCTTTCAGTTTTTCACCATTGAGGACGATGTTTGCTGTGGGCTTGTCATATATGGCCTTTATTATGTTGAGGAAAGTTCCCTCTATGCCTACTTTCTGCAGGGTTTTTATCATAAATGGGTGTTGAATTTTTTCGAAAGCTTTCTCTGCATCTATTGAGATGATCATATGGTTTTTCTCCTTCAATTTGTTAATATGGTTTATCACATTGATAGATTTGCATATATTGAAGAATCCTTGCATTCCTGGAATAAACCCCACTTGATCATGGTGTATGATCCTTTTAATGTGCTGTTGGATTCTGTTTGCTAGTATTTTGTTGAGGATTTTTGCATCTATGTTCATCAGTGATATTGGCCTGTAGTTTTCTTTCTTTGTGACATCCTTGTCTGGTTTTGGTATCAAGGTGATGGTGGCCTCGTAGAAGGAATTTGGGAGTGTTCCTCCCTCTGCTATATTTTGGAAGAGTTTGAGAAGGACAGGTGTTAGTTCTTCTCTAAATGTTTGATAGAATTCACCTGTGAAGCCATCTGGTCCTGGGCTTTTGTTTGTTGGAAGATTTTAAATCACAGTTTCAATTTCAGTGCTTGTGATTGGTCTGTTCATGTTTTCTATTTCTTCCTGATTCAGTCTTGGCAGGTTGTGCATTTCTAAGAATTTGTCCATTTCTTCCAGATTGTCCATTTTATTGGCATAGAGTTGCTTGCAGTAATCTCTCATAATTTTTTTTATTTCTGCAGTGTCAGTTGTTACTTCTCCTTTTTCATTTCTAAGTCTATTGATTTGAGTCTTCTCCCTTTTTTTCTTGATGAGTCTGGCTAGTGGTTTATCTATTTTGTTTATCTTCTCAAAGAACCAGCTTTTAGTTTTATTGATCTTTGCTATCGTTCCCTTCATTTCTTTTTCATTTATTTCTGATCTGATCTTTATGATTTCTTTCCTTTGGCTAACTTGTGGGGTTTTTTGTTGTTCTTTCTCTAATTGCTTGAGGTGTAAGGTTAGGTTGTTTATTCGAGATGTTTCCTGCTTCTTAAGGTGGGCTTGTATTGCTATAAACTTCCCCCTTAGAACTGCTTTTGCTGCATCCCATAGGTTTTGGGTCGTTGTGTCTCCACTGTCATTTGTTTCTAGGTATTTTTTTATTTCCTCTTTGACTTCTTCAGTGATCACTTCATTATTAAGTAGTGTATTGTTTAGCCTCCATGTGTTTGTATTTTTTACAGATCTTTTCCTGTAATTGATATCTAGTCTCATGGCGTTGTGGTCAGAAAAGATACCTGATACAATTTCAATTTTCTTAAATTTACCAAGGCTTGATTTGTGACCCAAGATATGATCTATCCTTGAGAATGTTCCATTAGCACTTGAGAAAAATGTGTATTCTGTTGTTTTTGGATGGAGTGTCCTATAAATATCAATTAAGTCCATCTTGTTTAATGTATCATTTAAAGCTTGTGTTTCCTTATTTATTTACATTTTGGATGATCTGTCCATGGGTGAAAGTGGGGTGTTAAAGTCCCCTACTATGAATGTGTTACTGTCGATCTCCCCTTTTATGGCTGTTAGTATTTGCTTTATGTATTGAGGTGCTCCTATGTTGGGTGCATAAATATTTAGAATTGTTATATCTTCTTCTTGGATCGATCCCTTGATCATTATGTAGTGTTCTTCTTTGTCTCTTTTAATAGTCTTTATTTTAAAGTCTATTTTGTCTGATATGAGAATTGCTACTCCAGCTTTCTTCTGGTTTCCATTTGCATGGAATATCTTTTTCCATCCCCTTACTTTCAGTCTGTATGTGTCTCTAGGTCTGAAGTGGGTCTCTTGTAAACAGCATATGTATGGCTCTTGTTTTTGTATCCATTCAGCCAATCTGTGTCTTTTGGTGGGAGCATTTAGTCCATTTACATTTAAGGTAATTATTGATATGTATGTTCCTATTCCCATTTTCTAAATTGTTTTGGGTTTGTTATTGTATGTCTTTTCCTTCTCTTGTGTTTCTTGTCTAGAGAAGTTCCTTTAGCATTTGTTGTAAAGCTGGTTTGGTGGTGCTGAACTCTCTCAGCTTTTGCTTGTCTGTAAATGTTTTAATTTCTCCATCAAATCTGAATGAGATCCTTGCTGGGTAACGTAGTCTTGTTGCAGGTTTTTCTCCTTCATCACTTTCAGTATGTCCTGCCACTCCCTTCTGGCTTGTAGGGTTTCTGCTGAGAGATCAGCTGTTAACCTTATGGGGATTCCCTTGTGTGTTATTTGTTTTTTTTCCCTTTCTGCTTTTAATATGCTTTCTTTGTATTTAATTTTTGACAGTTTGATTAATATGTGTCTTGGCGTATTTCTCCTTGGATTTATCCTGTATGGGACTCTCTGTGCTTCCTGGACTTGATTAACTATTTCCTTTCCCATATTAGGGAAGTTTTCAACTATAATCTCTTCAAATATTTTCTCAGTCCCTTTCTTTTTCTCCTCTTCTTCTGGAACCCTTATAATTCGAATGTTGGTGCGTTTAATGTTGTCCCAGAGGTCTCTGAGACTGTCCTCAGTTCTTTTCATTCTTTTTTCTTTATTCTGCTCTGCAGTAGTTATTTCCACTACTTTATCTTCCAGGTCACTTATCCGTTCTTCTGCCTCAGTTATTCTGCTATTGATCCCTTCTAGAGTATTTTTAATTTCATTTATTGCGTTGTTCATCATTGCTTGTTTCATCTTTATTTCTTCTAGGTCGTTGTTAAGTGTTTATTGCATTTTGTCCATTCTATTTCCAAGATTTCGAATCATCCTTACTATCATTATTCTGAATTCTTTTTCAGGTAGACTGCCTATTTCCTCTTCATTTGTTAGGTCTGGTGCGTTTTTATCTTGCTCCTTCATCTGCTGTGTGTTTTTCTGTCTTCTCATTTTGCTTTGTTTGGGGTCTCCTTTTTGCAGGCTGCAGGTTCGTAGTTCCCGTTGTTTTTGATGTCTGTCTCCAGTGGCTAAGGTTGTTTCAGTGGGTTGTGTAGGCTTCCTGGTGGAGGGGACTAGTGCCTGTGTTGTGGTGGATGAGGCTGGATCTTGTCTCTCTCGTGGGCAGGTTCACGTCTGGTGGTGTGTTTTGGGGTGTCTGTGGACTTATTATGATTTTAGGCAGCCTCTCTGCTAATGGGTGGGGTTGTGTTCCTGTTTTGCTAGTTGTTTGGCATAGGTTGTCCAGCACTGTGGCTTGCTGG
>NW_021703767.1:14017831-14195972 GCF_005190385.1 Monodon monoceros
AGGTCTGGTGCGTTTTTATCTTGCTCCTTCATCTGCTGTGTGTTTTTTCTGTCTTCTCATTTTGCATATCTTACTGTGTTTGGGGTCTCCTTTTTGCAGGCTGCAGGTTCATAGTTCCCGTTGTTTTTGATGTCTGTCTCCAGTGGCTAAGGCTGTTTCAGTGGGTTGTGTAGGCTTCCTGGTGGAGGGGACTAGTGCCTGTGTTGTGGTGGATGAGGCTGGATCTTGTCTCTCTAGTGGGAAGGTCCACATCTGGTGGTGTATTTTGGGGTGTCTGTGGACGTATTATGATTTTAGGCAGCCTCTCTGCTAATGGGTGGGGTTGTGTTACTGTCTTGCTAGTTGTTTGGCATAGGGTGTCCAGCAGTGTAGCTTGCTCGTCTTTGAGTGGAGGTGGGTCTTAGCATTGAGATGGAGATCTCTGGGAGATTTTCGCTGTTTGATATTATGTGGAGCTGAGAGGTCTCTTTTCGACCAGTGTCCTCAAGTTGGCTCTCCCACTTCAGAGGCACAGCACTGACTGCTGGCTGCAGCACCAAGAGCCTTTCATCCACACAGCTCAGAATAAAAGGGAGAAAAAGTAGGAATAAAGAAAGAAAGAGGATAAAAAATAAAATAAATTAAGGTAAAATAAAATAAAGTTACTAAAATAATTATTAAGAAAAATATTTTTTTAAAGTAAAAAAAAAACACAAACAACAACAAAAAAGAATAGAAAAAACGGACGGATAGAACACTAGGACAAATGGTGAAAGCAAAGCTATACAGACAAAATCTCACACATACACACTCACAAAAAGAGGAAAAGGGGAAAAAATAATATATCTTGCTCTCAAAGTCCACCTCCTCAATTTGGGATGATTCATTGTCTATTCAGGTATTCCACAGATGCAGGGTACAAGTTGATTGTGAAGCTTTAATCTGCTGCTTCTGAGGCTGCTGGGAGAGATTTCCCTTTCTCTTCTTTGGTCGCACAGCTCCCGGGTTTCAGCTTTGGATTTTGTCCTGCTTCTGCGTGTAGGTCGCCGGATGGCGTCTGTTTTTTGATCAGACAGGACGGGGTTAAAGGAGCCTCTGACTCGGGGGCTCTAGCTCACTGCGGCCGGGATGAGGGAGGGGTACGGAGTGCGGGGCAAGCCTGCAGCGGCAGAGGCTGGCGTGACATTATACCAGCCTGAGGCGCACCGTGCGTTCTCATGGGGAAGTTGTCCCTGGATCATGGGACCCTGGCAGTGGCGGGCTGCACGGGCTCACGGGAGCAGAGGTATGGAGAGTGACCTGTGCTCGCACACAGGCTTCTTGGTGGTGGCAGCAGCAGCCTTAGCGTCTCATGCCCGTCTGTGTGGTCCACGCTGTTAGCCGCAGCTCGTGCCCCTCTCTGGAGTTCCTTTAAGCAGTGCTCTTAATCCCCTCTCCACGCACACCAGGAAACAAAGAGGGAAGAGAAAGTCTCTTGCTTCTTCGGCAGGTCCACACTTTCCCCCGCACTCCCTCCCGGCTAGCCGTGGTGCACTAACCCCTTCAGGCTGTGTTCACGCTGCCAACCCAGGTCATCTCCCTGTGCTCTGACCGAAGCCCAAGCCTCAGCTCCCAGCCACGCCCGCCCCGGCGGGTGAGCTGACAAGCCTCTCGGGCTGGTGAGTGCCAGTTCACACTGGTCCTCTGT
This sequence comes from Monodon monoceros, assembly GCF_005190385.1. Classification (NCBI taxonomy): domain Eukaryota; kingdom Metazoa; phylum Chordata; class Mammalia; order Artiodactyla; family Monodontidae; genus Monodon; species Monodon monoceros. The sequence goes on from NW_021703767.1 coordinate 14,019,498, forward strand.
GCGGGAATCTCTCCACTTTGCCCTCCGCACCCCTGTGGCTGCGCTCTCCTCCATGGCTCCAAATCTTTCCCCCTCCGCCACCCGCAGTCTCTACCCACGAAGGGGCTCCTAGTGTGTGGAAACCTTTCCTCCTTCACGGCTCCCTCTGAGTGATGCAGGTCTCATCCCTATTCTTTTGTCTCTGTTTATTCTTTTTTTCTTTTGCCCTATCCAGGTACGTGGGGAGTTTCTTGCCGTTTGGGAGGTCTGAGGTCTTCTGCCAGCGTTCAGTAGGTGTTCTATAGGAGTTGTTCCACGTGTAGATATATTTCTGATGTATCTGTGGGGAGGAAGGTGATCTCCGCATCTTAGTCTTCCGCCATCTTCCCCCTCGCCCTTCTACCGTTTTTTTTTTCAGGTATATGATGTTGACATCACTAATATTCAGGGAAATAGAACAAAACCACAGTGAGTTATCATTCCTGTTGGAATGGCTTTCATCAAAAAGATAAAAGATAACAAGGGTTGTTATCTCTTATAGGTTGTTGGAGAAAAGGGAACACTTATGCACTGTTGATGGGAATGTAAATTGATTCAGCCACTATGGAAAACAATATGGAGGTTTCCCAAAAATTTAAAATAGATTTACCAAATGATTCAGCAATCTCTCTTCTGGGTGTACACCAAATGGAAATGAAGTCATTATCTTGAAGAGATATCCACATTCCCATGTTCATTGAAATATTATTCATAGTGGCTAAGAAATGGAAACCACCTAAGTGTCCATGGAGGGATGAATGGATAAAGAAAGTGTGGTATAAATATAATAGAAAATTGTATTTCTTGTTTTATATTGTATTCAGCCTTAAAAAAGAAAGAAATCTTGTTATTGGAAACAACAAGGGTGAACCAGAAATCTAAAGTTTATAGAATTACCCCAGGGATTCTACATCAGGTGGTCTGACCCCCATGCTTTAAGAAACGCTGCTTCAGGCCATTACCCACACACATGCACGTGCACAGACACACACTTTTTATTTATTTATTTATTTATTTATTTATTTATTTATTTATTTATGCTCAGGTAACTGAATCTTGATAAAGGAAAATCATCTACATCTCAACAGGATAAGGGCAGAAGAAGGAGCCCTTTATATCCCCAAGGACATACAAGAAGTACACTGAAGTACAATGTCTGTGCTTGGCACCCTTCAAACACAGACATGGTACTGGGACTGAAGTTTCTGATGACATGCTCTGCTTAGAAGAAAAAAAATATATTTTTGGTTGATTTGATAAATTCATACTTTCCTATGTAATAAGAAAATGTTCTACATTACTTTATGTCAGGTATTTTTAACTGTAATTCACTCCTATTACATATGTTTTTTAAAAAATGCTTGTACTCAGATCCCACCCTTGGAAATTCTCGCAGGAAGATCTTCTATGCATTCTGGAAATTTGTATTTAAAAAGCTCTCTATAAGTAATTTACCTTTGGGCTACCAATTTGGGACAGTTAAAAGGTCCTTATTCATTGCTTTTTATTTCCCATCCTTTTCAGCCTCCTCCACTTATCTTGAATCTAGGAATGAAGAGGTTCCATCTATATTTATATAGGATTCATAAAAATGAGAACAGAATAAATACCATTTTACGGATAAAGTGAAAAGAAAGAGTAGGAAGAATATCTGATGTTGCATTCAGGCTCAGCTGTGTTCTGTAGGGAGTATGGCTAGCTATTTGTTTCTAATTGTACATGAGTTTTGGTATTGAGCTGGGCCAGTTAAGTGTTTATCACATAGTAGAAACTCAATAAATATGGCTGGGTTATCTGACAAATTTCTCCAACAAACATGAAAAAGATATCAAACATCCATTTGCTAACATCTCATGACTATTCTTTAAGTCATAGCCATTTGCAGGTTGGAAGCCTGATGTCTGCGCATTTTATAAGTTGGATTCATCGCAGAAGGTCACACATGAAGAAAAGTGTTGTTTTTATTTCCGAATTTCCCATTAATTTCTTACTTCTCCGAATTACCTGAAAAACTAATCTATTATATTTAAGATTTCCATGCTGAATAAAGCCTGTAGCTGAGAAAGGTGACTTGAATACTTAAAGACACCTTATTTACAGAAGAACGTTTGAGAGAAAAAGAGAGAGAGAAAAAAATATTTTCCTCCTGTATTTTAGGATGTTTCAGAGTAATTCTTCCTGGAAGAAAGGCATGGCTAGAGAATATTCTGGAGTACTTTCTTGAATTATGAGTCTGTGACTAACTGTTGCACTTAGAATCATACCACATAACCCTTGCTTGAATCCAGAGTGCAGTGTTATTTCTACTCTGCTTACTATTTTCCTAATGACTTATTTCCATAATCAACTTGTCTCCACAAAGGAGGGGTTTCAAATGCTGCAAGTTTCTTTAGAAATTTGTTTTTCACATTTTCACGTTCTATGTATCAATTATGTACTCATGTCTCTCACGCACATCTACCACCTGGATTCCGGATTTCTGTCCTTTTACCTAAACCCTCTACTCGAATTGTTAGGTTTCCCAATTCCTTGATTACTCAGAAGTAGTGATTCATTAGCCAAAGCTGAATATATGAATGCTGATTTGTGCTTACCCATGTGGTTCACAGGAGTGGTTTAGAGCCCCCAAAAGTTTTCCAAGACTAACTTTGATAGTAAATCTATTAGTGATACCCTGCTAAACATTCCCCAAGTTTTCTCTTAAGGCTATTTTGAAAGAATCTAATATCTGCCTTCTGTCACAAGTTGGTGGAGGAATGTTCTCCAAGTGTGACTCTTTTTGTGACTAGAGTATTTGATTACACTAACCAATAAAGTTGTTGGCCATAAAATTACTACAGTGGAGAATGCGAAGATGGCAGAGTCATAGCGAGCTTGGTACTGGTAGGAAATTTAATACCATATTTACATTGTTCTTGCAAATAAGAAATGACCAAATAATTTTCCCTCCCTCCCTCATATTTTTTCCTTTGTCTGCATTTTCTTCTCTTTCGCTTCTATATCATTGTCCTCAAGTTTTTACTTCTTAGAGGACCACAAGATTCACCTCTATTCCTATAGATCATATGAAGTCAGGGTCAATTTCTAACTAGATTTATGAGCAGTTTCTCAGCAAGAAGAGATCAAGAGAAGCCCCTTCCCAGCACAGAGAAATCTCATAGTCGCAAAAAGTCATCATTTTCAAAGATGGCTTTGCCTTGTAGACTCGAATAAAAGCTTTCAGCTACAATGGATACCTAAGGAAGATTACCAAGTACGTTACAAGTAAGAGTTCTTCTTCACCTACTGAAGATACTAAATGAACATAAACATAAAACACTGAAGAATCAATGGATGACACTGACATTTGATAAAATTATTCAAAGTGAATCTTTTTCTTATCCAAAGAAAGTTTTGCCTGCTCTGTTGCCCCAAGCTTCAGACACAGGAAGCAAAGCTGAAACTGGAAATGCTTCATACTTATATGGCTCTGATTTTTGATTTCCCATAATTCTCCTTCAGCCAAAGGAGCCGTCCCAAATGTGATAGCTGCTGTCCAGTGGATATGTTCAACTCAAGGCTTTATGGTAGCAAATGTGTAAATAAATTTTTCTTAAAACCAACCAACCAACCAAAAAACTGCCCACCTAACTACCCACCCAACCTTGTGTACAACCTAGAATAGCATAATAACTTTGGAGCTAAATATTTGGTAAGCATGTTTTCATCCCATTGTTCTCTTATGACACTGAAAACCTTCTGAACTGGGTTTATTTGAGGTTTTAGGTGAGGTCATCATCTTGAGCATATTCTAGTATAATTTTTCAGTCATTTCAATGATAAAAATAATTAGGCAAAAGAACTAATATTTTATATATTCCTGGGCTTGTAGTACACTGCTCTTCTTCACAACCCCATGAGTTTGGTTTTATTCAAGGTTCTGTTATCCTCACTTTACACAAGAGGAAACTGGAATTCAGAAAGTTCAATGATGTGTTCATGGTCTCAAAGCTGGAGAATGGCAGAACTGGATTTGTAATCTGGGTGTGTTTGATGCTGAAGCCTTTCTATCTGCCTCCCACTAACCAGAGTCGATTCGAATTGCATTATATAGAACTGTGTGCTCCATGAAGGACTATTATCTATCTTGATCACCACTGTGTCCCCAAAATAAAGCACAGCATTGGGCTCATATTAAGTCCTGGATAAATGTCACATGAATGAAAAGACAAGATGTTATTTTCAAATTAAAATAAAGAATTCTTAATCATGGCAATGAGATCCTTAGAAAATCTTTTGTTCAAATCTGAAAACAGCACTATTTGCTTTGTTTGTTTTTTTGACACTCAAGAGAGATTTTATGAATGTGTTGATTATGAGCCCAGAAACAATTTCCTGAGGTTGAGGAGTGGGCTGCCAATGCCGTTTGCTTAGGATCTACTGATAGGATGAAGCAATGACATCATGCAGCAATTTCACGTCCCCAGCTCTCTCGGTGTCATTCATTCAACTGTGTCTCTTAGAATTTTAGAGATATCAGTTATAGAGTATTTTTCAGTACCATTCTTCATAAATGTCAAAAATGATTTGATGTTCTGCCTTAAAGGAAGAGATGAGTAATCTACGCAAAATTGCACAGTCCAGAGTTAGAAGGCCAGTGAAGAAGGAAGTAAAGGGAAGGGAAAGAGACTTGCTCATCTGACAAAGATTTCCTCCTTGATCAAACTCTAATCAGACCCCACTGAACCCTCTACTCAACTAGGCTCTGACTTTTGGTTTCCCGTGTTTGTCTCTGCATTGTCCAATTTTAGCAAGAAACCTGCTAATTCAGTTAAACCAGAACCCCTCTACCCCCCTCCCCACCCCTCAACCTCGATGTCTGATCACCTTCAATACCTGATCTGGTTCCTCATCTTCAACCACTTCCCAGTCTGATCTCTCTGGACTGCCTTCAGCAAGAAACCTGTTAGGTTGGTTTAGCCTGAAACCAGCCCCCTCTCCCCTTACCCTTGATATTTCTTCTTAGTAATTTTCCATCCACAAATTCCCTCCTGCTCCTTGGCTAAAAATTCCCACTTTTCCTTGTATTCGAAGTTGAGCCCAATCTCTCTACACTATTACAAAACCCGTACTACGACATTGTGGTAGCTCCCCCTGAATAAAGTTGGCCTTACCATCTTTAAAAAGTGTCATGAATAATTTTTAAAACACATCTCAGTTCTCAGTTTTCCTTGTCTGTTTTCAAATTTTGTTTTCATAATTTAAAATATCAAGAGAAACTTTCCTTTGTTATCTGAGTGCTATGCTACACACTCGTTGGTCCTAACATCAATCTTAAAGTTTAATTCATCTTTACAATTTTATAGCTACACAAACTCCTACTAGAATCTCTGCTCCACTAGGTCCACACAACATTTTATAATTATGGGATTTAGCTGCATATATATATATGTTGATTGTAGGCTTGTTTGTTTTGTCTTTGCTTCCAGTTTGAAAGGTTTGCTAGATCTACAAGCTCTTTGAAATCTATATCTCAAATCCTGGTGTAGAGCTTTATGAAGCATGAGGACATTCAGTAAATTCCTGTGGACTAAAAACATGGTTTGGTGTTGCAACCAGCACAGTTTTTGTTGTTGGGAAGTCTGATAATTGGAGGATTGAATTTGGAGTCCGGTTTAAGCCCAGATTTTGAAGACATGGCAGTAACTTCTCATTTACAGAGACAAAACCCATAAAGAAGAATCCTTGAGAAGTTAATCAAGCTCAATCTTCTTTCAAGAATAATGAGGATCTCTTCTTTTTTCAATGAGATCTAAGAGTTTAATAAGAATTTTAATTCCCTTGAGTTAAAGAATGAAGGAGGTACATTTCTTCATCACAGCTATATGAATCACTGAGGAAGAAGAATCCCATTATGTGCTGTAGCCATCAAACTTGCTGACTGATCAAATCCTTGTCTCCTGGACAATATATTATGATTTATTCCCTGACAATTTCAACACCAATGGCTACTGGGGAAATTACGTGTATTCTTTGGGCCACTGTACTGACTGTGGATATGGTAACATCCTCTTACTTGTGGGCTGTGGCCTGGACTATGGCTATAGAGGTTACCAACCACTTGGCTATAAAAGATATTGGGCAATAAGAACCTGTTGATTAATCTGCTTATCTGAGACCTTGGCACTTCTGGGACATTTTGCTCTTTTGTTTCCTGCCTGATTCCACCTTTCTTTGAGCCCAAAGATGATGCTTGACCAAATCCAGTTTCTCTATACACTGGATCAGTTTCACTTCAAGATGTATCATGTTTAGATGATAAGTCTTTGAACTTTTCCACAAGTTCATCATTTAGGCTGTGATTCTTATTTGAAATATGTTCTGCTCTAATACATTTGAAAGTGGTTTTTCATCTTGAGGGCACTTCTGTTTTTGCCTCAAAAATTTATCTGAGTTGACAAAGAACCTGTGGTCTGAATATCTCTTTTTTGGTTTAAATATGTTTATGGTGGTCATATTTTCAGTTATGTTGTACAATAAAAATAGCATTTTAAATCCAATAAAATGAAGATTTATTTTTATAGATTACCAAATGGTGTTAGCTCTAATATCTGGGCTAATTCAAATGGGATTGGTGATGTCCAGGTTAATTTGATTTGATTATTAACATGTAAAGTTCAGTAATGAAGTCAAACCAATTTACTTTGGATCCTAAATAATACAGAATGACTGTTTATGTTGAAGTATACATTATGTATGGCTATGAACATACATTTCTCTATCCTACTATATTCTCTTTAATTTTATCTCCTCTCTAGAACCATATTCCTCAATGTGTGGTTTCTGGACCAGCAACATCAGTATCAACTAGGAACATTTTAAAACTGCAAATTCTCAAGCCTTTTATCTCCTCCCGCCAAGACCTAAAGAGTCAGCAGTATGTGTTTTAACAAGTCATCCAGGAGATTCTGATGTATGTTATATCTGTGAAATACTGCTGTAGAACATTTAGTGTATTTGTTCATCAAATTAATATAGAATAGTTTTAGTTAACTGTTTGTAAGATTAATTAGATTTGGAACGACAAAAGAAAATAATGATCTTAACATACATTTATACTGCACCTTATGATTTCACTGTATATTTATCTACATTATCTTATTAGAGCTTCACAAAACCTCACAAATTAGGAATAGTAGTGCCTCTTCTTTACAATTTTGAAACTGAGGCAGAGAATGTGGTGTTATTATCAAAGGTCAGGCAAACAATATATAAATTTAGACCAAAATTTATATTTGCTACTATTGTGGTCCTTTCATTATATTACATGTTAACCAAATCATACTCTAATAAGTGATAAAAACAGAAATAAAAGCAAGTCCATGTGAGGCTTAAATACATTCTTGGATATTTTATGTACTTTTTGGAATAATAAAGAAATACATTAGTTCATTTTGGCCTTTATACCTTAAAGGCCAACACTTTGTTCTTCTACCTAATATTAAATATAGCTCCAATAGGATCCTTTATACCATTTGAACCCTGATAGATTCATCTTGATCAATCCAGAATTAGATAGAAATTCAAATATATTCTTTTCATTAATCTTTCCAAAATATACATCAAGCTCCATGCCATATTCTGTTACACTTTTCTAAACAATGAGGTATTTTAAAGAACTAAGTAAACATTGGAAAAGTTATTATTGTTTTATTAAATTCATACTTTGATACAATAATCTAGCTTTTTCTTATTTAAATCATCTCAGTGGGCATTTTTCTGGCAATATTGATCATATCCTAAGGAACAGTTAAGTGAAAGCCAGTTGGTTTAATAATTTAAATATACGTAAGATGTAAAGCATTTTCACAAATGCTTTAAGTTTTGTTGAAAGGCTAATGCTACATTTCTGATGTGTTCTTCTCATTCTCAGTGCAAGCGGGTAGTCAATCATGCAAAGTCATGTTTCTTGAGGGTAGGTTATTGAGAGAAACATGAGGGAAACTACATTTGTAATTTATCTCACGTGGTTGACCCTGTAGAATGCTGCATTCTTCTAATTATTTTCTCATGTCTGGTAGATCTTGGTTAGCATCAAGGCTATTTAATAAACTTAGAGCCTAAATGTGGTTCATTATTTCATGACAAAGGAAAAACAGTGAAAACACTGAAACTTCATTAAAAAGTTAGTTGAAGATAGTGGCCATCCTCAAAAACTGATTACTCATAAACATAAAAATATATTTCCTCATCATTGATAAATATCAAGTGATCACTGAACACAAAGTAATTGCAATTAAATTGTGGACTAGATTCTCAATGAAAATAAAGGTTTCTAGATCTCATGAGATATGATTAACAGAAGATTTGCCTTAGTTTTTGAAAACATCTATAATGGGTTCAATCATGTATCAAAAAATTCTTGGCAGAACAATCTTTGGTATCTTTAGCCACACAGTTTAGACAACATTAATAATCACTTTTGTGTGGCCAGAAGGTGTCTGCAATCTCACAGGCAATATTAGGTTATATAGTAAGAATATTCCTCGTTGTTTGGAAGCCTGAGTTTTGAAGGTTAAATTGGGAACCTGCTTTTACCAAAAACGTTGATGACTCTTCAGTAGCTTCCCCATTATAGGGGCTAAACTAATTCAAGGAACACTGGGCAGTCAGTCATCCTCAAACAATTTTAAAGAGTAATGAAAATGCCTAAGAACAAGTGGGTATTTTTTGCCATACTCTTTAGTGGGGGTGTATAAAATGCTTGGACAGATAGAGCAAGTCATTCCCAGGAAATGTTACCTTTGCCACTCAACACTCAACTCTTAACAAAATGTCCTGTGGCTTCTTCAGTGAGGACATCTACCCAGCTTCCTACTGGGGCAGTTGTGGCTACCCCCTGGGCTGCAGTATTGACTGTGGATATGGCAGCAGCTACTCCCCAGTGGGCTATGGCTTTGGATGTAGATATGGCACCTCCCAGCCACTTGACTACAGAAGATATTGGACATTCGACCTCTATTAATCAACTTCTAACCACAAGAACTGTACAATGTGTCCTCAGGAACCAAACTTGAAGCAATGTTGTACTAACAGCTTTCCAGAGGATAAAACATGGTCTTCAGATTCTCTATGTGTTAAACTGTGCAAAGTAGAGTGAACATAAACTTTGTGGATTGAACTTTATTTGAAGTCTTAATTTTTCTTGATAGATTACTGTACCTTAAAATTTTAAATTCCCAGTATGTTTGATTTTCATGTTTCTCCCTAAATTCTAGTTCAGTTTTTTCCATTAATTTCCCAATTCTAATAAATATACTTAGCCTATAAACGTGATTTTCAATTTCGTTGTGTTCTCTTGATTCATTCTTTGTGGATATCTTTTCCTCCTGCATTTTGCAGTGAGGGTAATACTTTGCTATTCTAAGCATTCTATCTATTAAAGGGATATTGATTTAAGAAAAAAGTAGACAGTGGGTGGTGAATGTTCATGGATTCTTCTTTCATTCCCTTATTCATATTATAATCTTGAATAAGAAATCTGGAGATTAAATTTAGCCCTAACCTCTCTAATCTCCATTGTGTTAAGTGTCACTATAAAAGGTTTTTAGCTTTTTAAGAATACTTTCCAGTTTCCTGTTGTCTTCATTCTGGCTCAGTGCTGACAATGCCAACTAGAAGAAATAGTGTACAATCTTAAATTTGTACACAGTGTGAAATCTTAAAATTTATATCCCTTATATGTCCATCATTTTCTGTTTTCAGTTTGATTTTTGTTTATATGGCTAATTTCTTGAATCTGTGGTATGAGTTTAATGGTTAAAAAAAGAACAAAGATGTGAATTAAAATAAATCCCAATGATGTTACAGTGGTATTTGCCTCACACAGCAAGCTACAGAAAGGTTATTCTCTTGAGTATTCTCAGTGGACTGCATGAAGGAAGATGAGAAATACATTTTAAATTCCTTTAAATATAAAAGGTCAAGAAAGGTGAATTTTGTTACAGTAAGTTTTATTTCACATTCTGGTTTATTCCTGAACCACCGAACTTGACATAAAAATGGACACATAAGAGACATGGCAGAAGATTCACTGCATTAGATCAAACTTGACCAAAATTACAGTTCCCTGAATAATATTCACATCCCCCTGGGTCCATAACTTTGTGCATTCATGGTCTTACATTGAATTAGCTGTCAATGCTAAATAATTTTTTTAAGTGTTACTATTATTATTAAATATCACTTTAAGAACACTTCCATAATTAACATTATAATGAGTTTCTAATGTCTATTTCTTTTTTTTTTTCCGCGCAGGCTCAGCGGCCATGGCTTACGGGCCCAGCCGCTCAGCGGCATGTGGGATCTTCCCGGACTGGGGCACGAACCTGTGTCCCCTGCATTGGCAGGCGGACTCTCAACCACTGCGCCACCAGGGAAGCCCTGAAAGTATGTTTATTACACTGACAGTTAATTTATATATTGACTGGTTTTCTAAGCTAGAAATATATATTTTTTCATCTTACTAAAAAAAATTGCTTCATTTTCTTCTGGCTTACAATTTTGCTTTTGAAATATCTAATATCATTCTGATCTCTAGTCCTTTGTATGAATGCTTTTTTCTCCCCTCTGTGAAATCTTTTAGGATTCTCTTCATAGGTACCGGCTTGGAAATACTTTTTAAGTTAAATTTTACTACCAGGTTAGATCATGCGGAACAGATTTCTGTGACTTTTCTTCTAGAATATCACATTTATTAATATACTTGTGTTCTCTTTTAAATACTGTGCATGTGATACTCTATCTTTTTTAAAAAAATTCTATTTCTTTGTTAGAAGATTCTTGCCACTACTTATGACCCATAACACAACCCAACTAAAGGAGAAAAACAAAAAGCAAAAAACAGTACAGTGTGAGAAGAGCAGGTAATAAAATGGCAGCGACTCCTCCTGTAAACTGACTGGTTGGTTGATCTAAACATTGTTTTGTCAGTCAATAAAATGGTGAAGCCAACACTCAGGGCAACATGACACAAAAGTTAAACACTACTTCATAGGAAGGGAGCAGCAATATTTTTCACTGACTGTTGACAAGAGGCAGGATTGGGCAAGAGAGCAAAGAAATGTTAGCGGTAGCTTGGAGGAAAATCACATTCAGACACTTGCCAAAATGTTGTTTCTTGTAATCCTACTAATCCTGACTTTAAGGCTTCTCTAATCCCTGCAATCCTTTATGTAGCTTTAACCTTCCTTTAACAGTCCATACTCAAATGTGCCTGTGTTTCTACCATTACTATATCATTTTTTTAGTGAACATTATGTTAAGCAGTACCATTGGCTCTAATTTTGCCTTGAAAGGAAAATGGCTTTCCTTTTTACTGAATTTATTGATATATGTATAGTTATTTCTATTTACTTTCTAAACTTGTACTTGTGATAGCACAACTGTTTACTTTGTGTTTGCACAGCAATTCAGAGTATTTTATTGATTGTACCAGCAATTTGGTGACTCTCTATGAATGTATCAGCACATTGTACTTCTCACCATAATATAAGAAAAATAGAAAAGTAGAATTCTGGATTTCGAATGGAATTTCTGTAGGTTTCAAGGTCCAGTCTAGAAACCTATTGAGTAGATAAGATTTGTTTATGTTGCTTTACTGTTAACTGTGACAAATCAAAGTGTAGAATAGGTTTCATTTTCAAAAACTCTTTTTGAGCAGGGCCTTGGGATTTCTACTTGAGCTGTTCATCAATTCAGGCACCAGCAACTGTTAAGTTTAATATGATTCCTATTGAGCAGAGGTATTCATTGAAACACCTGTACATCCAGAAAAGTAAGTGAAGCCATTTATTATTGTTACAGAGTCCAAGTTCATACTGCTCACCATATGACAGGCCAATAAATCCAGAGACTAGTTGTAGGGGAAAGGAATAGACACTTTATTCAGAAAGCCAGCAGACTATGAAGATGGTGGACTAGTGTCCCAAAGAACTATTTTAACCGAGTTAGAATTCAGACTTCTTTTATACTGAAAGGGGAGGAGGTATGGTTGTTGCAGACTTCTTGGTGTCAGAATCCTTTGTTCTTGCATCTGTCCACATAGGTCAGGTCATGATGTTCCTGTAAATCTCCAACAAGACAAATGTTATTCTCTGTTCTGCAACTTTTTATCTCTATATGAATGGAAAAGTGTTATACCTTTAAAGGTCAGAGACTTGAGAATGGGCTATCCTGTAAATTTCAGGCTGTAGGCAACATTCTTAACTTGTAGCAAAAGCAATAGAATACAAAGGTTAAAGTAAAAGAAACAGATCCAATATGGAGTCAGAATAGTTCTTCCCTATTACATTACCTGGATGCTTTTTGAGAGAAATAACCACGGCTTCAGGTCAACAGTGTTGGTTAACGCTGGCAGTTATCTTGGCTGGGGTCTGTCAATATCTCTAACAGTTGTGGGCAATTGCTACATTTGGACACATCCTGTTGGTCATTCAGCTTACTGGTGGGAGTGCAGGGTGTGTCAGCATCCAGAAACCCTGTGTTGGGAAGGCAGCATTCTAAACAAGGGAATTTGTTCAGAAACTCCCAGTTTCTGGGAAGGTTCATCTAGTCAAAAGTTTTGAGAGGGGATATGAGATCTTATTAGAGGGCAAGGAAATTTCAGTATGCTGTATGTGAACAGAATCAAACAGTCTAGTTTCAGAGCTTTACCTCTGGGGTCAAAAAATTAAAGATGTTCTCTTCCTAGTATAGTTTACAGACTGAGATGGGTACAGCGAAGTTGCAACTTGACCTCAAAGAATATTGTGTCTTTAAATGTGTAGCAAGTTTGTCCTCATGTAAAAAGAAAACTGGTTAATGAGGTTTATTATTATTATTATTTTTTGCAGTACATGGGCCTCTCACTGTTGCAGCCTCTCCCGTTGCGGAGCACAGGCTCCGGACATGTAGACTCAGTGGCCATGGCTCATGGGCCCAGCTGCTCTGCCGCATGTGGGATCCTCCCAGACAGGGGCACGAACCCGTGTCCCCTGCATCGGCAGGTGGACTCTCAACCACTGTGCCACCAGGGAAGCCCTATTATTATTTTTTATATACATTTTTAGAATAATGAGTTAGGGGATTTACTTGCAGTATCCCACCCACCGCTAGGTAGATGTATTAATAAACAGACTTACAGACCATGGAAACCGCAATGGTCCAACTTTGGTTACATGCTCCGGGATATCAGAGGGCACGCTTAGTTTCAATATGACTTATTACAACAATTGCTCTTCTGACTGGTTATCCCCCTGCCCCCGGGTTTTTCTGGACTTTGTGACTCTAGATATGGTGTCTTTGAGACCTGAGTCATTGCTGGGGCTCTGGGGCTCTGGTTATGGCTGCAAAGTTTCCAATGACTTGGATATAACTGTGGATGTGTCTTTGCTGTTGGTTAGGCCTATACGCAAGCCCCAGTTTACTGTAGAAGATAATGGTCATCTGGACTCTCCCACGTTTTAACTGGGGACTTCTACACCTTGATCACTATGACCTGTCATCTTATCTGCCTGCTCACTTCACACCTAGCTGCCAGTTCCTATATTATTTTTTGGTAACTAATTTTCCTGTTCTTTCTTGTACTTGGGAATCCAAATGCAAGTGCTGAACTGACTTTTAAATTCAAAGTGAATTGACTGCAATGAATTTTACCTGAAGTTCCTCAGATACTCTCTATTTAAAAGTCCATTTGCCTCTTAATGGAACGCTATGCTTGAGTGTTGCAGCTTAGAGTTCACTGTCATTCAAGCTGGGGGCCACTTTGCTATGCGGATTATTCTAAGTATTCTTTTCCTGGAGTAGCAATTGTTGGCCCCTCTTTCTGATTTTTTGTGTCTATTTTGTTGTATTGTTGCTATGCATTTTTTTCATTCTGTATTCAATTTGGATTCTGGATTTATGTCTGTACCCTGGATCCCAGAATAATTTATCTTCCAGTTTTGCCTCTTTCTTTCCTGAATTTGACCTCTGTTTCACTTGTTCATGATTTTGAATTTTCAGAGGTTCACATTTGGGCAGATGTTTCTGCTATTCTGAAAAGCTGATCAGATCTATGTCTAGATTTTGGCCTGTTTTTTTAGGATTGTGATTCTCTGAAGGTCCTTTCCATTTGATCACTGTTAAATCACTAAGGTATTTTGACCTGTATGGTCCCCAAAAGAGGAGCATTCCTGTGTCCTGAAATAATGTAACACACCTCCTTTGGATCCAGGGCTCAAATATTACCTAGGAAATTCTCCAGAGGATGGAACACATTTGTTGTTTATACTAGAATATTTCTAATATTCAGTTAATATCAATGATAAAAGATTGAAGTCCTTAATTATTAGACTTCTGTTATTTTTAAAAATCATTTTATGTGTTGAGTACCTAGAGAAATGAATGAATAACACATACGTACTGCTCCTAAAATGTAGCACCAAGTGGGCTATGGTTAGCAGCCTGATAATTGATCATTTCAGACTGTTTTTTTCTGATTTGGTCCTGAATGTTTATAGATTATATAATTGATTAAGGGAAGAACCTTACTCTTCCCTGTGTGCATTTAGAAGGCGTGATCATATTTTTTATATAAAGGTCTTTTAATTATTCTTGTTAATTTTGGGGGGCATAGGGATAATATTTCTAAAGGTTATGGCATTCATGTGATATTAATTAATCTTCATGAGAAAAGCACAATACACGTAACACTCTTTATACTACCATATTTAATTTTTCAAGATATTGATATGGGTTATTTCATGGAAATAAAAGAACATATCAGTATATAAGAGGGTAGAATTCATCCTGGCTGAAAGATGCAGTATGTTTTCATTAGAAACATGTTGTCCTGCACACATAAGTATATATTCTGTTTTAAGAGGAAAAGTAACAGAAAAAGAAAGAAAATGTCCAGGTACGTAGAGAATAACATTAACATTTGCCTTGGCTTCAGCTTCTGGAAATCTGAACAGGCTAATGTCCATTCTCTGAAATTTTCATTATTTCTGATCCTATGATGGTTCCACTCCTGTGGTGATTATCAGTTATCTAGACAAGGCATGTTGTTAAGATTTGTAGTTATTGTCTGAATATTCCCTTCAAATACAGGCAAACTGTCCAGATGTAAACTGAACTGCTCATGTTTTTGTAGATTGAAGTGCTAATTGAGGTATTCATGATCATAAGAGAAACATGCTGCAGTAATTAGCAATGATTGTGAAAGCTGTTGATTTTTGGATCAAAATTATTAGGAATTGATAAGCATTTAAATAGAGCATTAATAACCAATCCAAATATTATGGGAGTATATGCTATCTAGATCAGTGTTTATCAGTCTTTAATGTGGACCTGTGATATTGTGATTTATAATAAGAAATATGTATTTGATCTTTGTTCCTGTTTCTGCCAGAGTTCCTAAAACCCTAAATTTTTCTAAATGATGAGAGCAACAAAAGTGTCTTTTGTTATGTTAATGAGGTTATATTTGAACGTCACCTAAGGTTGGGTGCTGGTTGCCAGGGAAGCCAATCCTGTGATTAGAGGGCTGGGACTTTCACTCCCATCCCCCTGATCTCCAGGGGTGGGAGAGGGTATGGAGATTGAATCAGTAGCCAATTACCAATGATTTAATTAATTTGCTTATGTCCTGAAGCCTCCATGAAAACTGAAAGGACAGGATTTGGAGAGTTTCCACATTGGTGAACACATGGAGATTTGGGGAAAGTGGTGTATTCCAAGAGAACATGGAAGCTCTGTGCTTTTTCCCTATACCTTTCCTTATGCATTCCTCCATCTGGCTGCTCCTGAGTTATATTCTTTTGTAATAGACTGGTGCTCTAGTAAGTAAAATGTTTCTCTGAGTTCTGTGAGCTTCTCTAGTAAATTAAATGAACCCAAGTAGGTGGTTGTTGGAACCTCTAATTTATAGTCAGTTGCTGAGCTTGTGATTGGTGTCTGAAGTGGGGAGGGGGTGTCTTGCAGGACTGACCCCTTAACCTGTGGGATCTGACACTATCTCTAGTTAGATAGTGTCTGAATTGAGTTAAATTGTAGGACACCTGGTTGACATTTGAGAATTGCTTGGTGGTGTTGGGGGGTATTCACTGCCACCCACCCCCACCATTGGAATTGGGTGCAGAACCAAGGCCCAAATCACATAAGTTTTGTTAAAAATCAGATTCCAATTCAGTGGGTCTGGATTGGGACCTGAATTTCCTCTTTTCTAGTGTTGACTAAAAGAAAAGCTGCACAAAGTAAGAGCAGTGAGTTAAGTTTTATTCAGTCTTACTGAAATTTTAAACAAGATGGTCAGTGAAGCTTTCCCTGATAAGATGGCATTCAAGAAAATCTTAAAGGAAGAGAACATGTGACTCCTGTTTATGTAGGGAAAACATCTGAGGCCAAGTGAACAGCGAATGCAGAGGCTGGACTCTGCTTAGTGTATCAAAGAGAAAAGAGTTGGAATTTGGTTACAGAGGAGTGAAGTTGGTGGGTGGGTAGTAGGAAGTGAGGTCAGAGAACCTACAATAAGGGTTTTAGCTTTTATTCTAAGATGGGAGTCCACAGCAGGGTTTGGAGCAGACTAGCGGCAAAACCTGACATATTTTAACCGGATCTCTCTGGCTGCTATGTTGATAATATTCTGCTCAGGGGTAGGGACAGGCAAAACTGGGATCAGGAAGGCCAGTCAGAAGGCTACTGGCTATTGCAATTGGCTTTTGGTGATAGCAATGGAAATGAGGATATAGTTCAAAGGTAGAATTTACCAATTTTGCTGAATGATTGGATGCTGAAGTGTAAATGAGGTGTTAAGGATGATTCCAAAGTTTACGCTGAGTGACAGGAAAGATAGGGCAGTCTTAAATTGAGGTAAAGTAAACTGCAAGATGAGTGGTCTGTGGGGCAAAATCAAGAGGTATAGTTTGGACTTTTTATGTTTGAGATGGTCATCAGATATTCAAGTAGAGACGTTGATGAAACAGTTGGGAAAGATGTCCAGGAAGAGGTCTGGGTCAGAGTTTTAAGTTTGATAGTTTCCAGAAACTACCAAAAATAGACAAGTATTTAAAACCATGAGACAGGATTAGACCATGAAGGAAATAAATGCAGGCAGAAAAGGGAAGAGGTTCAAAGAGAGAATTCCAGGTGCTCTATGTCAAAATCCTGCTTCAGCCTAACTATATCACAATTCTCCCTATTTTCTACCCTCATATAATTTTTCTTTCCCCCTGGAATATTTTCCATGATTCTTTGTCTTATGGTATCTTACTTATCCTTTTGAAGCTTCTCAGAACCCTCTAGCTTAACCTAGAACCCATCTCTATGTTCTCCTTGTCATATTACCTTGGATTTTCCAACTTACATGTTTATTACATGTATGATCCTTGAGGATAGGGGTTATTTTTCATTTTCATGATTTAACACATGTAAACTTTTCAATTAATATTTATTGCACAATCGAATGGATGCTTTAGTTCATGTAATGCATATGCTTATCAGACGGTAGTAGTGGGAGACCAGAACAAAGGTTTTGATTATATGATCCAGCATGTTATTGCAATATTAACTATTTGAAAGAATATGGTCTTGTGTTACTGTAGAAAGAGCCCTATATTTTGAAAAAGGAAATTTTAGTAATAATTTGCCCCTCTATTCACTATTTGCTTGGCCATCTGAAAATAGTTTAATGTCTCCAAACGTTAGTTTTCTTTTCTGTAAATGGAATTCATAGTTTTTAATCACTATATAAGATCATCCTCCTGCTGGAAATCAGAACACATGCTGCTTCATAGAGTTGGGGTGAAATCAGGGAATTAGCTTCTCTTTTGTATTTGAAATACACAAAGATTATCTTTAAATTTTCTCCCTAGGTCTGGTCTGCCTGCACATACAGCAGGCATTTGCCTTCAGGAGTGAAAACTCTGGTGGCTTCCTGCTCTTCTATGAGGCTCACTTCTCTCTTGAATTTGGTTCACAAGGTCTTCCTGCATCTACTGCTCTTTGTTAACCCCATGGAGGAGTATGATTTTCATTTGTTAAAGCTTTTCTGGTTGTTATGGGAGGGAAGATCTTTCTTAATGGTTTCTTTTTTTTAGTTTATTAAAAAAATTTTTTATTGGAGTATAGTTGCTTTACAATATTGTGTTAGTTTCTACTGTACATCAAAGTGAATCAGCTATACATATACATATATCCCCTCTTTTTTGGATTTCCTTCTCATTTAATTCACCACAGAGTACTGAGTAGAGTTCCCTGAGCTATACGGTACGTTCTCATTAGTTATCTATTTTATACATAGTATCAATAGTGTATATATGTAAATCCCAATCTCTCAGTTCATCCCACTCCCCCTTTTCCCCCTTGGTATCCATACATATGTTCTCTATGTCTGTGTGTCTATTTCTGCTTTGTAAATAAGATTGTCTATACCAATTTTTTCAGATTCCACACATATGTGTTAATATACGATATTTGTTTTTCTCTTTCTGACTTACTTCACTCTGTATGACTTAATCTTTTATATGACAACTGGAAATAAAACTCTCCTCATAGAGTTCTTTATTCACACTCTACCTGCAAATCAACTTAGGAGTTTTGGGGTTTCTGAACTTTCTGATTGTGGCTCTTTTCACTTTTCTATATTTCCTGGTGCAATTGAATTATCTGCTGGGGAAAACTCAGAACTTTGGAGAAATACTGAGTGTAAAAGAGCACCTGGTCCAATTAACGATTCTTGTCTATGATTCTCTCAATAATGTGGAGGTCTTAGGCATGATTCTTACTTGGGGAGTTGAGTGTAATGTATTCCATCACCATGGCTTGGCATCCAATCCAGGTTAATCACCTTTGATCTGCATGTTGACATTTCTAAAGGGAAAAAATATGGATTAATTATTTCTATTCTTCTGTTTCTCTTACAAATAGTTATGCAAGTATATCTTCTATTGATGGCTTATTTCTGTCATATTTATGAAAAGGAAAAACTATGTAAACACTAATAGAACAAGATAAAGCTATTCAAAACATGCCACATGCCTTCCTAAAAAATGTTTTCAATTTTCAGAAACATTAGTAGGTAGCATATTAAGCCATTTTGTAAGTGAAAAACTCAGGGAAAATAAATTTATTTCATTTCTTATTTCCCACAATGGCTTTAAAATCCTGGGGAAAATATTTTATCTTTCAAAATTAAATATATAAAGCATTAAATTAAAAACTACTTTATTCATATTAACAGTCACTTATTTATATATGTTTCAACCCCAGAATTTTCTAAATGCATCCTATTTGTATTCCATGATTGTTAAACTAAAACTAATATTCAAGATCAACTGTTAACATTTCTATGTAATATTAACTTACATTTTGCCTCAGATAAAATATAGCAAAACTAATAACTATTTAATAACTTCTAAAAGTTTCACAGTCCCAAAGGTACCTATTAACATTCTCTGTCCTTAATTCTATGTATAATCAAATAGTACTGTTTTAGTTGTTTTTTCAATATTATATTTGTTTTACTTCTGAAGTGCCATAGGCCATAAAGATGTGTTACTCTTCTCTCTCTCTCTCTCTCTCTGTGAATGTGTATTTGGTTTTAATATATGGAATAATAACCATAGCTAACACTCAATAATATAATAATAATTACTATTTCCAGACATTGTTCTCAATGCTGTACATATAGTAACTCACTTAACCCTTAACACTTACTTACAGATGAAGCAATTTGAGAGACAGAGAGATTACGCTTGTCCAAATTTACACAAATGGTAAATAACAAAGCTTGGATTTGAACCTAAACAGGCAGACCCTCAAGTCAGTGATAATAGGACACTCGTAGAATTTATTATCTAAGCCAGAATACCCCTGAGAATAAAGGGTGGCAATATTAATAATTATACTAATGAATTAAGTACATGGTCCCACTAGCTTTATCTTGTGACTGAACTGTGATTATATGGTTGCTTAGTTAAAAAACACATTTAAAATGCATTATACTTATGATTATGTTATTTCTTCATTTGGGTATGGCAGTGTTTGTGCCAATCGCCAAAAGATGAGTGATGTTTCATAGTGGAAAAAGAGAAACAGAATGAAGGGCAGGAATTTGAAGAATACATTGGAAAATGTTAAACATTTTTTATCAGCTTTACCATAGGAATGAATTTTGAATAATAGAAATACATAAAACAATTACATGAAGGATGGATAAATTATCAAAATATGATTAACAATTAACAAGTTAGATGAGATATTACAAACAGAAAAACATAAATTATTTGTTTTTAAGGCATAATTTTTGATACAAGTGTTGAAAATTTTACTTATTAATTAACTCTATAGATTTGATGGCACATGTGACCTAATCACAATTGTACTTTTTTTTTTTACATATACATATATCTATTCTTTTTCAGATTATTTTTCCATATAGGTTATACAGATATTGAGTAGAGTTCCCTGTGCTAGACAGTAGGTCCTTGTTGATTATCTATTTTATATATAGTAGTGTGTATATGTTAATCCCAAACTCCTAATTTATCCCTCCCCCACTTTTCCACTTTGGTAACCTTAAATTTGTTTTTGAAGTCTGTGAGTCTGTTTCTGTTTTGTAAATAAGTTCATTTGTATCATTTTTTTAAGATTCCACATATAAGTGATATCATATGATATTTGTCTTTCTCTGTCTGACTTACTTTACTTAGTATGATAACCTCTAGGTCCAACCATGTTGCTGCAAGTGGCATTATTTCATTCTTTTTAATGAGTGAGTGAAATTCCATTGTATATATGTTCTTCTTCATCCATTCCTGTCGATGGACATTTAAGTTGCTTCCATGTCTTGGCTATTGTAAATAGTGCTGCAATGAACATTGGGGTGCATGTATCTTTTTGAATTATTGTTTTCTCCAGATATATGCTCAGGAGTGGGATTGCTGGATCATATGGTAGCTTTATTTTTAGGTTTTTTTTTTTAAAGGAATCTCCATACTGTTCTCCATAGTGAATGTAGCAATTTATATTCCCACTGACAGTGTAGGAGGGTTCCCTTTTCTCCACACTCTCTCCAGCATTTATTGTTTGTAGATTTTTTGATGATGGCCATTCTGACCAGTGTGAGATGATAACCCATTTGATTTGCACTTCTCTAATGATTAGTGATGCTGAGCATCTTTTCACGTGCTTTTTGGTCATCTGTATGTTGTTTAGACAGCAGGTGGACACAGACATAATTCTGTCTCTGAGGCTTTATGCATTAATAGGAATGTAACTCCTGCCTAATCTGATGTGTTAAATTGCAGTGAGGAAGAAGTTGAGTTTATGGTCTTAGGTAAAATACCAGGATAATGAAAGAGCAAAAGAATTTGTTGTAGTAGCTTTCGCATAGTTGTGTGTTCACAGGGGAACTTCACATTAATAGAATGTGTCACACTGCTGATTATGTATAATAAAATCTGAATAGTACATTTCATAGTAATAAAACTTATCATTTTAGACTGAAGATTTATTTTGGGGACACCCATGTTAGCAGGAGGTGACCTTAAAACTTCCTTAACTGCTGTGACAAAGTCTTTTTTTAAGAGGGCACCACAAAATAATGAGAGGCTGCTACACAATCGGATGCATTTAGTGGGAAGGCAGAGTCCGTGTGAGACATGGTCCACCCATTCCTGGCAGTGGATGTATGTATAGGTCTTGGAGCTCTGAGTGACATCAATCTTCTTTTACAACCAACTGAAAATTCACCTTTTGACATCATGCATTCCAGTCATGGCAAGAACTCTTGGCAGAGCCTGTGGATGTGGCCTTGGTAGTGGCTATAATATGGATGCAAGAGCCACCCAGGGCCAGGTTGTAGTTTATGCTCAAAGTATGGTGGTGACTGTGGGTTTAGCTATGGCTTGAGCTAGATACAGCTCTGGCTATGAATACTTTTTTTACTGACCATTATATTCCCAAAGATGTTGGTCATCTTGTGGCTATTTAAAAAATATATATACATTTATTTATTTAATTTTGGCTGTGTTGGGTCTTCATTGCTGCACGCAGGCTTTCTCTAGTTGTGGCGAGTGGGGGCTACTCTTTGTTGTGGTGCACGGGCTTCTCATTGCGGTGGCTTCTCTTTTTGCAGAGCACAGGCTCTAGGCACATGGGCTTCAGTAGTTGTGGCACTCAGGCTCAGTAGTTGTGGCGCACGGGCTTAGTTGCTCCGCGGCACGTGGGATCTTCCCAGACCAGGGCTTGAACCCGTGTCCCTTGCATTGGTAGGCGGATTCTTAACCACTGCACCACCAGGGAAGTCCCTTGTGGCTATTTTTTGACTTTCAGAGTTTTTATGCTTCTCACTAGTATCCTGTGACAAATTTCAGGAGGCCTGTGTTGATTTTCCTTACATTTATCTTCATCTCTTGTGGACAGTGGGCAACAGCACGACATGGCAGTTTACACTTCAGCCTCTGGGATAGAGTTACCAATATTTTGTTACAATCAACATTTAAGCAATTACTCTTAAACTGTTAAACTCTGGTGTTCCAACCACTCTATTTAGTTTATGTGTTATAGCACAGTTCCTTAATAAATGCATTTAAATTCATCTCACTATTTGTTCTGCTTGTTTTTGTTAAAGACTTTATGATTCTTTTTAACCATGAACTGGGCCATGTTTAACAGTTGTAATTGTCCAGAAGAATTGGTCCACCTACAGAGCTGGACACAGGAGCAATCAAGGATTAGATCAGATGAAAAAGCTTGTGTTGCTTTTGGTCTCTACTTCCAATCTTATACGTCTTATATACCCATTTTTTAAGTTTCAAGTGCTACAGAACAATGTTATTTGAGAAATCTTCTTTGTCTTGGTTTGTTATAAAGTAGAAAAATGATGATTTTCTTTCTACCATGATGTTTATAAAAGTCACAGTGTTTCTTACCCCTTTAACACATGAAAACATTACTATGTTTATTAATTTCCATCACCTGACTTACCTTGAACACTGTTTATTGCTCAGCCTGCACTGTCGGTATGTATTTTAGTGAGTGCATTATAAAATAAACTGTAGAGGTCTTCCTTATAATTTAGAAAGTCTATATTTCAAGCACAATGTTCATGCTTGAAATATAGCTTATACTTCAGTGAGTCTAGATAGGAAACTTTTGGGGCAAGTAAGCCAAGATTTTGGAAAAAAATAAAATGGGAGATTCTGCACATGAACAAAGATATTGGCATATTAAAAGTAAAATGTAAAAAGAAGCTTTTTAAGGCTTTAATATTCCAACAAGTAACGAATTTTACAGCAGAAGTTCACTCAATAACCAGAAGTTTTTATGTATAGTGCCAAGCACTAGTGCTGTTTTGTTTTCATTTTTACCATTTGGTAATTATTTTTCTTATTATCACTTTAGATTTTGGAGTGATTATTATATATGTAAATTTGAAAAATAAAAGAATACAAGGCCTAAATTTGTAGCCTGAAAACTCTTCTTCTAGCTGGAAGCTCTGTAAAGTCTGAGACTGTGTCTTATTTCTTGTTCACCTCTATATCCTTAGGCCCAGAACAGTGGCTGGCATAATGTGGACTCAGTAAATATTTGTGAAATAAATTCATGTGTGAGTTTTTTACTATAATGATGCAAATTGTATTTGCCTTCAATATTTTTTTTTAAACCCCACATTTTGTTTATTTATTTATTTTTTTGGCTGTGTTGGATCTTCATTTCTGTGCGAGGGCTTTCTCTAGTTGAGGCAAGCGGGGGCCACTCTTCATCGCGGTGTGTGGGCCTCTCACTATCGCGGCCTCTCTTGTTGTGGAGCACAGGCTCCAGATGCGCAGGCTCAGCAGTTGTGGCTCACGGGCCCAGTCGCTCTGTGGCATGTGGGATCCTCCCAGACCAGGGCTCGAACCCGTGTCCCCTGCATTAGCAGGCAGACTCTCAACCACTGCGCCATCAGGGAAGCCCCGCCTTCAACTTTTAATACCAGGAAAAAAACCACTTTTGCAAAAAATATTTCACTCTGTCCTCATAATAGCTCAATGAATTGGGCAAGATTGGCATTAACATCTCATTATTTTAATCCCCTCACTCTGCTGTCCCCTTCCCCTCATTCACTTTATTTATTTTTACCTTTTTATTTAAAATTTTTTTTATTATATATTGGAGTATAGTTTATTAACAATGTTGTGTTAGTTTCAGGTGTACAGTACAGTGGTTCAGTTATACATATACATGTATCTATGTTTTTTAAATTTTTTCCCCATTTAGGTTGTTACAGAATATTGAGCAGAGTTTCCCGTGCTATACCGTAGGTCTTTGCTCTTTATCTATTTTAAGTATTAGTAGTGTGTGTATGTCAATCCCAAACTCCCAATCTGTCCATCCCCACCACCTTTCCCCTTTCATAACCATAAGTTTGTTTTCTAAGTCTGTGAGTCTGTTTTTGTTTTGTAAATAAGTTCATTTGTATAATATTTTTAAGATTCAGCATACAAGCAATATGATATATTTGTCTTTCTCTGTCTGACTTACTTTACTTAGTATGATAATCTCTAGGTCCATCCATGTTGCTGCAAATGGCATTAGTTCGTTCTTTTTAATGGCTAATATTCCATTGTATATATGTACCACATCTCCTTCATCCATTTCTCTCTCACTCATTTTAAAAACAAAGATACTACATCTCAGTGAGCTTAAATGACTTATTTAATATCATATGAGCATGGCTGGAGCTTCAGTGTCACATTTTGATTTCCAAATCTATGCTCATTTTCTATGTGATTAATTACTATAAAATTCAAGGACATTGTTTAGTGTGTTTTCAAAATATTAAAAATAATTTTTGTGTTGATTTACCCACTGCATTTTAATTTTTTAAAAATGTGTATTTTATCTTTAGTCCTCTGCACAAAATCCAATGTTCATTGACTAAATATAAAGAATAAATAAATGAATTAAAATTATAAAATACAATAATACCGATTACAGAGTCCTTATAAAACATTGACACACTTATGAGCTGAATACTTTGTGAATGTCAGTGTATCCTTTCTGTAGTTACAAAAGAACAATACATTCAATAATTTGTGCTGGAAATTCTTAGAAAAGCACAACCTTCTGAGACTGAACCAGGAAAAAATAGAAAATATGAACAGACCGATCACAAGCACTGAAATTAAAACTGTGATTAAAAATCTTACAAAAAGCAAAAGCCCAGGACCATATGGCTTCACATGTGAATTCTAACAAACATTTAGAGAAGAGCTAACACCTATCCTTCTCAAACTCTCCCAAAATATAGTAGAGGGAGGAACACTCCCAAACTCATTCTACAAGGTCACCATCACCCTGATACCAAAACCAGACAAAGATGTCACAAAAAAAGAAAACTACAGACCAGCATCACTGATGAACATAGATGTAAAAATCCTCAACAAAATGCTAACAAACAAAATCCAACAGCACATTAAAAGGATCATACACCATGATCAAGTGGGGTTTATCCCAGGAATGCAAGGATTCTTCAATATATGCAAATCAATCAATGTGATACACCATATTAACAAACTGAAGGAGAAAACCATATGATCATATCAATAGATGCAGAGAAAGCTTTTGACAAAATTCAACAACCATTTCTGTTAAAAACCCTGCAGAAAGTAGGCATAGAGGGAACTTACCTCAACATAATAGAGGCCATATATGACAAACCCACAGCCAAGATGGTCCTCAATGGTGAAAAACTGAAACCATTTCCACCAAGATCAGGAATAAGGCAATGTTGCTCACTCTCACCACAATTATTCAATATCGTTTTGGAACTTTGAACCACAGCAATCAGAGAAGAAAAAGAAATAAAAGGAATCCAAATAGGAAAAGAAGAAGTAAAGCTGTCACTGTTTGCAGATGACATGATACTATACATAGAGAACCCTAAAGATGCTACCAGAAAACTACTAGAGCTGATCAATGAATTTGGTAAAGTAGCAGGATACAAAATTAATGCACAGAAATCTCTGGCATTCTTATACACTAATGATGAAAAATCTGAAAGTGAAATTAAGAAAATACTCCCATTTACCATTGCAAAAAAAGGAATAAGATACCTAGGAATAAACCTACCTAAGGGGACAAAAGACCTTTATGCAGAAAATTATAAGACACTGATGAAAGAAATTAAAGATGCAAATAGATGGAGAGATATACCATGTTCTTGGATTGGAAGAATCAACATTGTGAAAATGACTCTACTATCCAAAACAATCTACAGATTCAGTGCAATCCCTATCAAACTACCATGGGCATTTTTCACAGAACTAAAACAAAAAGTTTCACAATTTGTATGGAAACAAAAAAGACCCTGAATAGCCAAAGCAATCTTGAGAAAGGAGAATGGAGCTGGAGGAATCAGGCTCCTGGACTTCAGACTATTCTTCAAAACTACAGTAATCAAGACAGTATGGTACTGGCACAAAACCAGAAAGATAGATCAATGGAACAGGATAGAAAGCCCAGAGATAAACCCACGCACATATGGTCACTTTATCTTTGATAAAGGTGGCAAGGATATACAATGGAGAAAAGACAGCCTCTTCAATAAGTGGTGCTGGGAAAACTGGACAGGTACATGTAAAAGAATGAAATTAGAACACTCCCTAACACCATACATAAAAATAGACTCAAAATGGATTAAAGACCTAAATGTAAGGCCAGACACTATACAATTCTTAGAGGAAAACATAGGCAGAACACTCTATGACATAAATCAAAACAAGATCCTTTTTTTTTCTTTTTTTTTTTTGTGACACGTGAGCCTCTCACTGTTGTGGCCTCTCCCATTGCAGAGCACAGGCTCCGGATGTACAGGCTTAGTGGCCATGGCTCATGGGCCCAGCCGCTCCGCGCCATGTGGGATCCTCCCAGACCAGGGCACGAACCCGTGTCCCCTGCGTCAGCATGCAGACTCTCAACCACTGTGCCATCTGGGAAGCCCAAAATTGATACAGCCACTATAGAGAACAGTATGGAGGTTCCTTCAAAAACTAAAGATAGAACCACCATATGATCCAGCAATCCCACTACGGGGCATATACCCTGAGGTAACCATAATTCAAAAAGAGTCATGTACCACAACGTTCACTGCAGCTGTATTTACAATAGCCAGGACAATGGAAGCAACCTAAGTGTCCATGGACAGATGAATGGATAAAGAAGATGTGGCACATATATACAATGGAATATTACTCAGCCATAAAAAGAAACGAAACTGAGTTATTTGTAGTGAGGTGGATGGACCTAGAGTCTGTCATATAGAGTGAAGTAAGTCAGAAAGAGAAAAACAAATACCATATACTAACACATATATATGGAATAATAAAAAAAAAAGTCATGAAGAACCTAGGGACAAGATGGGAATAAAGATGCAGACCTACTAGAGAATGGACTTGAGGACATGGGGAGGGGGAACGGTAAGCTGGGACAAATTGAGAGAGTGGTAGTGTATATATGGACATATGTAAATACAAATGTAAAATAGATAGCTAGTACGAAGCAGCCACATAGCACAGGGAGATCAGCTCAGTGCTTTGTGACCAGCTAGAAGGGTGGGAAGGGAGGGTGGGAGGGAACGAAAGGGGAAGGAGATATGAGGATATATGTATATGTATAACTGATTCACTTTGTTATAAAGCAGAAACTAACACACCATTGTAAAGCAATTATACTCCAATAAAAATGTCAAAAAATATTTGTGCTGGAACCTCTGATATCTACATGCAAAAGAGTAAAGTTGGACCCCTTCTTTTCACTGTATACCCTTAATAGAACATAGACGTAAATATTAGAGCTAAAATTGTCAAATTCTTAGAAGAAAATATAGCAGTAAACTTCAGGACATTCAGGTAAGACCTTCTAAGTTATGATAATAGAAGCACAAGTGACAAAAGAAAAATATATAAATTGCACATTATCAAATTAAAAACGTTTGGTCTTCAATTGACATGATCAAGGTAGCTCACAGAAGGGGAGAAAATATTTCAAAACATATACCTTATGAAGGATTTATCTAGAATATATAAGGAACTCTTACAACTCAATAATAAAAGACAACCTAATTCAAATATGTGTATAGCATCTGATTACAAACATCTGATTCTACAAATATGCAATAAGAACATGACAGGATGTTCAGCGTAATTGGTCATCAGAGGACTGTAAATTAAAATCCCAGTTGGATATTACTTCACACTCAGTAGGATCACTATAATCAAAAATCAGGTAATAATAAACATTTGAGGATGTGAAGAAATGGGAACCCTCATACAGTACTTTGTGGGAATATAAAATGGTGCAGGTACTTTCGAAAACATTCTTTCAGTTTCTCAAAAGTTTTAAACATAAAGAAACCACATAACCCAGCAATTCAATTGCTAGGTATATATATCCAAGAGAAATGAAAACATATGTCCATACAAAAACTTTTGCTTGAATCTATATAGCAGTATTCATATTAGTCGAAAAGCAGAAACAAACCAAATATATGCCAACTGATGAATGTGTATAGAAATGTTATATATCCATTTCAATGGAATATTATTATTTGGCAATAAAAAAGAATGAAGTACTGATACAAGAAGACACAGTTGTGCCCATACTGGCCATATGAAGCATTGTATGTGTACCTGAGCATTGAAACCCATGAAAAGACTCATCATAACCTATACTTTAAGACAGGTAGCAAGAAGATTCATGATGGTTCTCTCTGAATTACCTATAACACGGTGAACTAGCCCATTTTCTTTTCATTTCATATAAGGTTATTATAGGATAACTGCTAGTATGACAATCTCTATTTTACAGGAGTCAGTTCTTCCAACGTCAGGTTGAGAGATGCCTCCCAACAGTCCTTGGTGTACCCCCATTTTCTTTTGTCTGTATTCAGGTGTTTTTTGAGTCTCTGGAAATTTCTTACAGAAGCTTGTATTTCTTATTCATAAGAAATATTGCAGAAATAAGGGAAGAGTATTAAATAATACTCTGGTTCCTAGGATTGCAAGGAGCAGAGACTTCATTTCATTAGTTATTATCGGCATTATTATAACATGAGTTCCAAAGGAGTTCACTGGAAAGAACAGCCCACTCGACAGGTTGTCAGTTGGTTAAAACCCTGTGTTTTTGTGGATATTTTTCCTTCTGTTTATTCATTTTATTCATATCCATGTTTCAGTATGTTTGTTTCCATAGATCACCCCCTACCTAGTGTGGACTGAATACCAAATGAAGTTTTCCCTCTTGAAAAAAAAATGATATATGTGTTTTAATACTTTTTGATTTCCTCCTCAGCATTAAACTGGAGCTCTTAAATTGCCAATAAAATCAGGGAGTGCTTAATCAGATGTAATGATCTGGTACTCAGTTGATTGCATTAATCAATCGCCTGAGGGGTTCCTCAGAAATGGAGTGTGTGGCTACTCCATCACATAGTCTGATTCTTTCTTTTTTCTTTTTTATGGGCCATGACAAATATTTGAAAATTAGAATTTTTTAGCAAATATAGATACAGTGTGTAAGAGCTAAACATTCAAATATTTAAAATAGCCAGAATATTATCTAATTTTTTTCTTCAGGTTTCAGATGTGACATTTGATCACGTGAAGACAAGGTCTAGGTATTTTCCTAGATATTTAGTTTTATTTAAATTCTAGGTATTTTCCTAGATATTTATATTTATTTAAATTCTAGGTATTTAAACTGATGAAAAACCCAGAGGTTTCTATGAGCTGGATTTTATGAGGTGCCAATGAGAGGCATAATTTTGTATTTATTTCAATTTATCTTATATTTAATGAAGCACCTATGTTGAGGAATTTATTACCTGAAGTAACAGTTCAAAACTTAAAATCTAGGTAGGGAGATAAAATCTTGCTAGTGTTATAGGGAAGGAAATAAAATTACTTACTGGTTTTAAAAAGGATTCATCTGCCAAACTATATCAATTCTTTTACAGTAGAGATATTTTAGGCATAAGAAGATGAAAAGAGGAGGTAAGAGATCTAAAATACTGTTACCTGCTTATTTTTCATTGACTGAGGGTAAGAGTACAAAACTCAACAAAACCTAATTACTTCCCCAAAGCCCTGTCTTCAAATATCAACACTATCACACAGGGGATTGGGGCTTCAACATGTGAGTTTAGGGGGACACGATTCAATTCATAGAAAGAACCTATGCTAATTGCAAATTGGGATAGTTACCAAGTGTCATATGTACTACGGAGAGAGCCATCATGAATCCTCTTGCTGCCTATTTTAAAGTCTAGTTTATTATGCGTCTTTTCATGGATTTCAGTTCTTAGCTGCATACACAACATTTCATAGGATTGTAGGGGCACAGTTGCATTTCCTTGAGATAATTTTCTTTTTCTTTCAACATCATATGCAACGTGTTGCTATAGATTTCTCTTGTGAAACACAGCAAAATTATACAATTGGCACAAAAAATGTCTTGACTGTAAAATATAACAACATGGTTTGCCATTCAGTTCTAGTTTTGGAGGCTTGGTGGTTGCAAACACAGTCTCAGTACTTGTGAAAGAAGAATTTCTTGCTTTTCTAATATCAGCATCAGCACAACTCAGGCCACAAGGCATGCCCTCCCTTGGGTTTCTGTTCTGCACAATTAGGAGTGCAACCCAATACTGGCTTCCCTGGATTCTCCTGTAACTTTAAAGAAGTAATGACCAATTATCATTGAAACTTACATTCCCTGAGACATTTAGCCAATTACAGTTTGCTGGTGAACCTGAGATTCTCAGAAAGAAATTATCTGGCATAAAATTGGTAGGGTCATTCCTAATAGGAACACTTAGGCAGGCCCACATCTATACTTCATCATGGTTACCTCACTTGCTTTTATACTAGGATGACAAAATAAATGATGTAACAACTGCAAACTGTGTTTACAATAAGGGATTGTGGTGGCTACAAGAGTAGCCAAAGGTGTAAAGTTAATAACTAGATCATTTCTTTTATGAGCATCTCCAGGGTGTGAAATACCCAGTGGAGATGAATATCAGAGCTTCCATTGTGGGAATCTTTCCTTGATCCCAAAGATCTTACACATAGGGAACTGAAATCATCTTAACTTTAAAAGTAAAGAAAAATAAAATAATAGATATTAAAATGTTGTCATCTTTGCCAAATTGCAAAGGTCTGAAAGTTTAACATCATCATCCAGTTGTTTTTCCTTACCACCAGAACCAATCTCTTGTCAAATTCTGCTTGTATTTCTTTTAATTTACTCTTCCTTCGAGTGTCATTTCAACTGTCTGGGTTGGAGATTCTTTGCCTTTTATCTAGTAAAATAATTTTATAAATGTTCTCTATGACTTCAGCTTTTCTCTTGTGTAATCCATACTAGACCTTACTATAAAAATTAATTTTTTTGTATCCAACCCAATTCCACTCCATCCCATTCTATTCCATTTGATGTAGCAAATAATCAAGCCTATATATGTACCACTTGCTGTGTATGATAGACAATGGGAGACTATAAGATAAATGAACAAACAAAAAATCATTTCACCCAAGGTATTCCTAGACTTTATAAAAAAAGGAACAAAACCAACAAGATGACAATTGTAACAAAGTTATGCTCAGGATACTAAGTAGTTGTTTTTAATTAAGACATCTTTACTTTGTGTTTCAAGTTCAAAATGAATAATAAAACAGCAGATAAAAGTAATTTCTCTTTGTAACTCATGTGTCTACTCATCTGTAAAGCCATTAATGGAGTGCTATGCTGGACACTGGCTGGTGTGAAAGGACGTCCTAAAAACTTCACAAAAGAGGTGAAGGCTGATTTTGCCTGATAGCACCCTGATGGAGATATTCCAGGCAGGCAAGGTAGTATGTGAAAAAGCAGGAAAGTATGAAAACACTGGTATTCTTCTTGCCAATTAAATACAACAGATGTTTACTAAGATCCTCCTGCAGGCTAGGATTCATATCTTTGTAGTTTGGCAAAGTTAAGGAATACATAGTATGTCATGTTGTAATTCAAAATGTGTGTTTCACTCTCATGGTGATGAGGAGTGTTGAATTAAATGAATGAAGACACACAATTAGCCTTGTAGCTTAGAAAACTTATGGTAGTGGTTTGTTAAATGGGTTGGTGTTGGACCAAATTTATACTAATAATGCAGGAAAGATGATGGTGATGATGATGATATATGAATAGAGCATGGCCTGAGGGGACGTGCGGATTCCAGAGATATATGTACGACATAGAATCAAGACTTGATGACTGCATGGTGATTGATGGAGATGTCATTGTGAAACATGACTTTCAGGTTTGTGGCTTGGGTGATTGGGTTGTACCAATCATTGGGAGTAGAAACATGGAGGAAGAGGAGATTTAAGGATAAATAAGATGTATTTACTCTTTCATCCATATAAGAAATATTTATTGGATTTAACAAAGTTCTGGACACCACTTAAGATCCTAGGAAATACAATGGTGAAAAAGATCTATGGAATTTGTGGTATTTCAGCAACATTCACGAGAAATTTTCTTTTTTAGCAAACTGGATTTATGTACTTGAAATTACAGGTAGTTAAACAAATGGGAAGAGGAGAGGTAATTCAGTAAGCATGTAAAGAATGAGAAATAAGTGGTGTAGACAGAATTAAGGCAACCCTAATAATTAAAAAGCCAAACAGGAGGTATATTAAGAGGAGCCAATGAGAAATAAGAATTTTTCAGAGAAGTAAGATCGGAACTAAAAAAGCCTGTTATCACAAAACTGAAGATTCCAAGTTTTCAAGAAAAAGGCATGGTTACTATGCTGGAAAATGGGCATGTAAAAGAGAAACTGAAAATGTAATGTGGGTCATTATTAATGTCCTTACCAAGAACAGTTGCAGTAGATGATGGTGTTGAAGTGTAGTCATGAAGAAGTGGAGGTTGATAACATGAAAAAGAAGTGTAATTGGGTCATAGGCAGGTGACATGCATGGTCAAAGGGGAGTTCCTGAAATAGAAGTTTAAACCTGGAAGACAGGGAAACATTTTTAAAATTCAATATGTTGAGGCCTTTCAGATTGTATGTGCTTAATAAATGCTCACCAGTTGTCTGATGACCACAGAAAAGCAAGAAAATTAATGCAAATAAAGATTATTGTAATAAAATCTACTTTGTAGCAATGGTAGTGGAAAAACACATTTATAATAAATCCTGGAGTCTGGAAGGATTGATATTTCAGAACATAATTATGAAAGAGTAATCATAGCACCCACAGTAATTAAACAGGCTGAAGAAGGTTTGAATAAAAGGCACGTTTTGCCCATGGAGGTTGTGGATTTATGACACTTTATTACATAAGATTCAAAATTAAAACTGTTAGAAAAATCACTGTTCTTTCTCCTTAACTCCTAGTGTTACATAACTCCTTTTCATAAAAATAATGAGGCCCCTCTCTCTAAAACCAGACAATAGCATGGCATTACCATAAGAACATAACACTTTGAGTTTGAAGGGAGCCTTGCAGTGAATGTAAGTGCTCAGTAAGGGGATCTACTTAAGAAGCATTCGTGGTTTCACTGCAGTGGTGGAGGTCAAAAAGGAGATTAAAAAAATTGGTATATAAAATGAAAGAATCATAAATTTTTGTTACTTAGAAAAACCTTGGTAATGAATCACCTTATTTATCTTTCTCTTGTTTTGAGGCATTAAGGAAAAAGTATAGATATTATATTCAAAACACCTGATTTAAGTTCTGCTGCTGAAGATCTGAGTGGTCTTGTAAATATCTTAACCTCTAACATCGGTCTGTTTATTTATAAAATGATAAGAACAAATTATAAAATATTTCTCACAGGACTCTTGAGAATAACATGGGCTAACATGGGTGGGAGTACTTTATAATCAAATCAAATAATCAAATATAATTGTTAATATTTGTTTTATTAACTATTATTGTTGAAATTTGTGTTTTAATCTCTAACAAAAATAATAAAAATTAAATATTAGAATTGGGAGCATCTTAAATATTATCAGATCTAGTGATTATTTGTCTTTCATTAATTCATTCATTTTCTCATTCATTCTTTGCTTTATTACCACAATTTTCTCAGTGCCTCTTTTGAACCAGATGTTGGGCTATGTTCAATAAACAAAAGGTATTTCAGGTATGCAAATGAAATTCAGTAAGGTAGGTAGATAAAGAGAAGACTATAGTATAATGTGCAGGGCTCATGATATAGTATAGAGCTACATCCTCCAAGAAGGGGTATGTGAATCAGATTGTGGGAACCAGGGAAGACCCTCTGGAGAAGGTGATGTCTGTGTTGATTCTCAAATGATGAGTTAGGTTTTCCCAGACATTACTCTGGTGGGAGTATGTCTTACACATTTGAAGCATCATATAGGGAAATGTTGAATTTAATCTTCAGCATTTCTGAAAGTACTATGGAAGAGAGATTAACAAGGAGATGGGCTGTTGTAGGTTAAAACCAAGGTTGCTGAATATGTTTTAATAGCATGGACTTGGGTGATGTTGATTTCCTTCAAGGTTGCTGACTGTCTTTATATACTTTTTCAATAACAGCAGATTAAATAGAAAGTTTACAACAAATTTGAAGTCACCAAAATAATGAGTTCATTTTATTCAAATTTCTGTGATGAAAAAGATTCTTACTGAGGTAAGGCCCACACATTCCTCACAGTATATGAGTCCCAGGTGTGTGAGTGACATTAGAAAGTTCTTACTATAACCCACTAGTCCTGAAACCATGGGCTGCTGTGGATGTGGCCATGGCTATTGCTACGGATGTGGATTCAAGAGTTACAGAGGACTAAACTGTGGATATGGTTCCAGATATGGCTGTAGCTATCGTTGTGGATATGGATCCAAATATGACTGTGGATGTGGTTCTGGCTATGTCTGTGGTCCATTTTGCTACAGAAGATGCTATTTCTCTTGTATCCAAAATATATAAAGAATTATAAAATTATCAGGAAAAAGGACAGCCTGGTAGAAAAACAGACATAAAACTTGGAGATTTTACCAAAGAGGATATTCAAATATCCAAGTAACATTTAAAGTTTTTTAATCTTCACTATTAGGGAGATGGAAATTGAAACTATAATGTGTTATTATTACATACTCACCAGAATGGTGAAAGTGTAAAAACAGATAATATCGAAGGTAATTAAAGATATGGATAAATAGGACTTCCATTTACTGCCCCAGGGAATATATATTGGTACAATTTTGGACTATTGCTTGGCAGTATCTTTTAAAATGGGCTTATGCATACCCTACGATCAAGTACTTCTACTAAGACTATTCCCAAAAGAAATGCATACATATGTTTATAAAAGGATGTAACACAGAATACTCTTGGTAGCATTATGTTTAAGTGCCAAAACATAAAACAACTCAAGTGTTTATCAACAGTAAAATTTATAATGAAATGTGGTATTTTCATAAAGTTATATATTATGAAGAAGTGAAAAAGAACACATTACTTTGACATATGCAAAATGGGGAAAGAATTGTACAGTTATAATTATGAACAAAAGAAGTCAGACACAAAATAATGGATGGGCAAGATTTTGTTTATGTGAAATAAAAAACAGGTAATACTAATTTATAATATTGAAACTCATGGTATTGGTTATAATTTTGGTTCTCCTTTTTGGGAAGAGAATTGAAATGGCAGCTAGGAGGAGGAGAGGGGTGGCTTCAGAGAAGCTGATGTGTTTTTTCCTGATATCGATGGTGGTTTCCCAGTTGTTCTAACTTTATGAAAATTTATTGAGCAGCACACTTCAGATTTGTACTTTTCTGTACACATGTTATATTACAATGAAAGATTTGTAAATATTCTGCCATCTGTCTCATTTCTCTCTGACCAGTTCTTTCCTCATTAATCACCATTCACTATGTCATCTCTGTTCCCCACTTCCAAATTCTCTCTCTCTCTCTCTCTTTTAATATGCAGAGTAATTTAGTTTTCTTTGTAGCCATCATCTAGGTTATGCTTCTGGGGCCTTACTTTTTTCTACTAAAAATAAAAATAACCTACAAAGTTGCATTCCTAAATTAAGATACCATTTATTTCCTGGAGATGAATCTTCTCCACTCTTTCTTCTCATAGAGGTCTGGAATTTAATACACCACATTTTTTCATTGTAGTTGTTAATTGTGGCATTCACGAAGGGCATAGGAGAGATTTTCAAGTTTATTTAGAAAGATTCATGATAGAATTATTTAAATTAAATATGTATTCATGTGCATTAAAACAAGATGCTATGGAGAGCAATGAAAGAGTATTAGGAAAAATCATATATTTATCGTTGTGTGATATTTGGGACACTCTGATTCATGGGAACCCTTGTATTCCAGAAGAATATTGAAAGAAACATTGATTACCATTAAAATCTCCTGTTACAAGAAATAATGATTTCAGTTCATTAAAAGAGCATTTCTAAGCCTAAACTTAATGACATACAATGATTGAAATTCCAGGATCTAGCATGAAAACAGGATCTTCTCTCTGTTATTTACTTGATTTGTGGTCTTGGATAATTTACTTTCCTTCTAAACTGTATTTTTAAAAATAAATTATAAGGAATAATAGTGCCCATTTCATAAGAGTGTTGTGAGGATTAAATGTAGCTTTTAGAGTAGGGTTTATTAAATTCTAAGAGTTAATCATCTAAAAGTCATCAAACTCATTTAATGGTAATAAAATTTCAAGGAAGAATTGCAACTATTCATAATTAAACATATAGAAATAGCTCTAAATGGAATATTATGTAAGGATAAAAATTCTTCATCCCTTAGTTACTGAACTCCAAAGTATCATATTATACCAGATTGCTTTCATTACATTTTCAATAATATATTATTATATAAAACACTTCAGGCAAAGTGTAATAAGGCCACTAAAAGTAAGAGCTTATATTTCCATGATATGACCATTTTATTTCCTGCTTCTTTGTAAAATAATAAAGGAATTATTCCAAAGCATCAGTTACATTGACAAATAGTTCAATTATGGTGATTTCGTGAGAATATTGAATATTTTCTTAGAGATGTGAGAGTGAATACAGTTTGCTTAACTTGGGACTGAAAGGATAGTAAAGGAGTGAATAAAATGAGTATCAGTTACTATTTTAAGAAGCATCATGGTCAAGGGGAGGAGGGAGATTGACGGTCATTCATCAAAGAGGAACTTCCAAAACACTCTATGTGAAAACATAAGGTGAAGAATATATGTATTCTTCAATTTTGCAGTTCCTCAGAGATTCATTAGCTATGGCTGTGTAACAAGTTACCACACACTTAGTAGCTTGAAACAACATACATTTATTATCTGCCAGTAGGTCAGGAGTCTGGGAACAACTTCACTGGGCCTCTGCCCGGGGTCTCACAAGGCTAAAATCAAGTTGTTGGCCAGGCTGAATTCTCACCTGGAGGCTGAAATAGAATGCATTACTTCAAGTTTCCTCAGGTTTTGGGCAGAATCCATTTCCTTGATGCTATAGAATTCATGTTTCATTTGATTCTTTAAGACTAGCAATGGAGGGGGAGGGGAGAGAGAAAGAGAAAGAGAGAGAGGAGAAGAAGGAGGAGAAGAAGAAGAAGGAGAAGGAGAAGAAGAGAGAGAAAGGGAGAGAATGTGCCATTTCAAGTTCTTGCCTGATGGGATCATGAACACCAAGGATAATCTCCCTTTTGATTAATTTGAAGTCAACTGATTACGGACCTTAATTATATCAGAAAATCCCTTCACTTTTGCCATATGAGGTAACACAATCCTGGGAATGATTCCCATCACTTTTGTGATAGAATACTTGTTAGAAGGATGTTACAGGTCCTGCCTATAATCAAGGTGAGGGGATTGCAAAAAGCATGGATGCCAGTGGGTGGGACTCATGGGGGCTGTCTTAGAATTCTGCTGACCATGACATGACTTATATATTGTCTGGGTTTAATGAGAGCTGTTCCTTATTAAGACAATCAGCAAAATTAATTAAAAATATCAACATTACAAAACTATTGAGAGAGAAGAAATGTGAGAAACAAATGCAGAAATATGCTTGGCTGCAGGAAGAATGGAGGGAAGATGGCTACTTTTTAATGGGTAAAAATTGTCAAAGTTTACCATTCATGAATGAATAATAAAGAATTTCTACAAATAGTTGAGAACTTGAGGCTCTGTTTTTAGGGTGGGTATTCTTTGATCTTTGGTATTCCACTTTCCTTTACTATATATAAAAAGGGAAACTTCTGGAATGATCCCACTTTTTCTTCCTATATTCTGCCAAAATTTAACTCTTATAAAAGAATAGCAGTGATAATAATATTCTGTAACTCAGAGAAGATATACAATAGGTTTGTGAATTAGTCACAGTGATCTGCTTGCAAAACAAACCATGATTAGATCAATAAAGATTAAAATAATAGAAAAAACAAGATATGGGAAATACATGGAAAGAATTTAGTGTTAAATTATCAATATGTTGAATATTCACATTTGAAAATGGAAAAATGGGAGATTTCCCTTACTAGAAAAAAAGAAGCTTGTTTCCATAGTATTTAAAATGATAGAAATAGGGGCAGGAAATATTGTCTGGGGTGCTGGATATTTGAAAAATATTAGATAACTGTATTTTATTTGCTTTTCCAACTCAAGAGGCCATAATCATTAAGAGTAAATGGAAGATTCAAGGAGTTAGACTTCTTGACATTAGAAATTCCTCTAAAAATTAGTTCTGTCTGAAAAGTGGATTGGCAATATGCTTGGCTCCCCTGTCTCCAAAAGTTTTAAACTAGTTCAGGTCACCAATTTGTGGACATGTTGTGGATGGAAATGCTGTATCAGGAGAGAGGTAGAACTAATTGTCCTCTCAACTCTCTTCTTACTGTAATACTCTGGGATTCTGCAGGCAAAGAGTGGCACTGAAATATAAAGGCTTGAGAAGAATAATGATGCTGGATGAAGAAACACAAAAAAATAACATGATTTTGTACAAGTTTCTGTAATGGATGGCGAAGTCAAATAGTATTAGTTAGTTTTAAGAAACCTCATCACATTGTGGAGAGATATCTTCTAGCATTGAATACCTTTGAGATCCAAAGTAGGGAGCAGATAAAATGTGATTGCGTGAGAGTGTGTGTGTGTGTGTGTGTGTATGTGTTTGTATGTATGTGTTCATGTATGTGTGTGTGTGTGTATGTATGCGTGTGTGTATGGATGCTTTGAGGAAAGACAAAAATTCACCTTTAATGAACCAATCTCTATTTTAGATTCTGAATTATAAACTTTCATTCATCAAACATTCATGAAATATGATGTATTGGACTTCACTAGGGGCTGTGGATTTAATGGCATAAGTTAAATTTCTAGACCTCAAGGAATTCACACTCTGGGGTATGGGAGAGGTAACAAGATCACACATGCCATTTTATAACACAAATAGAACTTCTTAAATAGCACTTACTGGAAGCCAGGTGTTATTCTAAGTGATTTACAGATATTAACTCAGATTTTCTCAACAACTTTAAGAGTTAGATACTATCATTTCACGTCCTCATTTTATAGGTGAGGGAACTGAGACACAGAGAAGTTCATTGAATTGCCAGAATTTGAAGCCAGGATTCATGTTTTTAAAGTGCCACACCAAGAGGCCTCTCTTGCAGAAGTGTGCAGAAGCCAGCCTGTACCAGCTCCGGAAGGTTAACAATGTGCATCTCCCCCCAACTCCACATCAGTGACATCCTGTTGGTCGTTTGAAATTAACCAAGATGGAAATATTTAATTTTTTTAGTGAGTCAATTTCCTAGTGCCCTACTGGCAGCTTACGGACTGCTTACAGGGTCAAGGACTAATTCCTAAAATATCGTTGGAATTTTGCAGGTCTGAGAACACCTGCTCTTCCTACTTAATCCTCCCAATCCTTGGCACCGTGTCCAGGACCAGCTACATAATCTGCAGAGTCCACAGCAAACTGAAAATGTGTCAAAAAGGCAGGAAAAAAGATATGTTTCCTGTATTCCGTGGTCTCTTTTGACATATTATGATGCTTTCTGTTTTCTACTTAGTGTCATGTGCTTTTGGGCATGAGGATAGCTGTTGAGTGAATCTAGACCCTCACAAGTACCGGATCCCAAATTTCCCATGCCCGTACCCAGGTTCCTGTCAGGCGGAGGGGGTGGAAGGTAACAGCAGTTATAGGACTACTGGATGGGGCTGAGGCAGTGGGAAACTAAGGACTTATTCTGGGGAGGTGGGGAAGTGGTGAGAGGTGGGACTGCATGTGACATAACACCCCAAATCCTCTGCACATGTTCCATTGTCCCAGCAGACTTCACTTACAAACCACAAATTTAAGGATGAAGAGTGTTAAGAACTTAGAGATGGTGACGATGGAGCATTTAACACCAAGCACAGGGAGCCTTCTGAGCACTGGGCCTTGTACACATGCACTGGTTGCACAGCTGTGCAGTTGGCCCTGATTGTGCCTCATAAATGGTGTGTACTCAGCATATGTTGGATAAATTGAATTGATTTGCTTCATGACTGTCTAGTGAAGAATCCAATTAAACTTGTGTAAGCAAACATCATTATTCAAAACTTGTTTGGAGAGAAGGCAGGGAAGAATTTGCTATGTGGGTGGAATCATAGCACCGATCCAATTTTAAAGGATTGCACGTGTATTGGGGACTTCTTTGGGGGCAGGGATGGGCATAGGTAATAATGATGGAGGTCTAAGCTTCAAGATGACATTTACTTTATGGTTTAATTTTATAGGATCATGATTAAAGTTTTACACAGGTTCAGATCCAGAATTAAAGCACTTATAAACAGCCATATTAATTCTCTCTTAAACCTATCTTTGCCTATCTCTCCTTTCAGTAGGAAGAAGAGTAGGCAATTCTGACCTCAAAGGACAAAGCTTAGAGCAGTATGATTGGAAGAGAGAGTAATAATGATATTTTGCTCATGAAGGGATACTTGGAACTCACAGAAACATAGTTAAAATTATCCACTCACATTTTGTTTATACAGACCTATGGAGGGCAAAGTGAAAAGTAAGAAATGCTCTGTTAATATAAAAAAGCAAAGCATGGAGGTTGACAATTTACAAAATGCAAATATTGGCATTTTGATATTTTTAATGATAACTAATTTATTAAATTCTGCCTCTTCTTGAAGTCAAACTTGAAGCATATGGAATTTGGAATCAAATGACTAACTTATATTTCTATCATTAAACAGCTGTGCTATTCTGACCAAGTCATTTAATTTTTTAAATCTCAAATTATTGGGTGTAAGATAGGCTCAAGGATGTATTGTACAACAAGGGGAATACAGCCAATATTTTGTAATAACTGTAAATGGAAACTAACCTTTAAAAATTGTATGAAAATAAAAATATAGGGACCAATAAATAAAATACCCTCCAATTTCTCTGGATCTCCAAAAAACCCCTCAGTATTGTAGTATTATATTATTTTATATAAAGTGTAGATAGTGATAATAATATTACTAGTCTTGCCTAATAAGGATAAACATATACACACACTATGCAACATATATGCACATGCACACACATGATTTCAAAGCCACTGAATTTAATTAGGGGACAAAATATTTACTTTGGTCTTTGTAAGGTCATGAGTCACATGAGAGATATGTTTTCAATAGAGTTGGGGTCATGAAAAAGAAGTCAATGTTATTCCAGGCTTATTATTAACTAGAGAAAACTCTGTGAAAGAGCAAATTAAAGAGACTTCTTAACAAATTTGAAGTGCCTAGTGAAATGAGCTCTTTCGAAGCAAATTGTTATGTCACTGAGCAGGCTGACTCAGTGTTTCCCATCCACACCTGACTGCATGTAAAGGTCTGAGATTGTGGGTAACACTCTGATTTTCAGACTCCCTTGCTTCCCACATATACCTTCCATTGACACTTTTAGCTCCTAAGCATCATGAGTTGTTACTGCTATGGAAATTCCTATGGAGGTACAGCTACAGCTATGGCTCTGGCTATGTCTATGAATAAAGGCCCTGTGGTAGTGGCCATATGGGTCAAGCTATGGATCTGGCTGTAGTTGCCATGGCTACTATTCATTTTGCTACAGGAGATGCTATTTCTTTTGCTGTTAGCAAATTACTACCAGAATATCCTTTGCTACTGAAGTGACAAGTGGAACTCTGTTCCAAGGAGGAGTCATTGAATATTTTTATTCCTTTCAAATGTTTTTGTCATAGATGGGCTTTGATAACAATGGAAGAAAGAAGATAAAATTCCATTTGTTTTCTGAAATTTAATCCTTACATGTATCTCATGCTTCCTTTCTACATTGTGTCCTTGGCCATGAGCATTAGTGCTCCACACTGGGGCAAATTGGTTTCCCAATGAAATGCTTCTTTGAATCTATCTAGTCTGTGTCATTAATCTTACTATAATGCATCACTAACTACAGGTTTTGTAACTTCCCTGTTTTTTAATTTCTTGTGCATCCCTGTGACTTCATTGGTTCCTCCAAACATTTCTCTTCAATAATTTACTGTTTAGCGATTACTCGTATCTAAAATAACAAATACATACTTGTATATGCATATACACAGAAAGAAGAATTATTTATGTGTTTATGGGGAATGAAACTGGTATTGTCTTACAGAATGGATTGAAACAGAAAGAGATATGAGTCTAGAAGAATTCAGGGAAGCTGTGATGTGGACCTGAATTGGATATTGACACAAATAAAGGGAAAGAAGTGATAGACTTCTGAACCCCTTGAGAGGGTGAATCTCTGAATTCTGGACATGATGAGGGGGGAAGATAGAAGAGATGTCCAAGGAAGAGAAACAGTGGAAATGTAACCATATAATATCTAGACTTGTGAGGAAAGAAGTGACATGAGTTATCAAAGCATATTTAAAGGCTTATAATATGGCAGGAGAATTGGATTTGCTTCTCGTGTCCCAGAAATCACAATTGGAACTAATAGGTGATAATTACTGGGAAAATGACTTCTAAATATAAAATATGTTTCCAATAACTATGGCTCTGAGAGCTGAACTGACTATTCCACTGGAACGCATGTGATGGAAGCTGCCTGATCATAGGCAAGGAAGGCAAGATCACCACAGTGAGAACTCCAAGGTAAGTGGTGACCTAGGGTACATCCAGGCCTGACATTCTGTGAACTGTTCATCAAGAATGACTCAGAAGTATTGAGCCTGACTAGCAGAGAAAATGATGTTAGTACTCTAGAAACAAGAAAGTAAAGGGGGATATTCTTTCTCTGATTTGCGTCTTCCATTGCAGGAGTAAGGAGAGTGGATGGAGGGGAGAGTCAGCTTTTCACACTGCAAAGTATTGTAGAAAAATAGGAAAAATATCATGGCTGGTGTGAGCTTCAGTCATTCCGTCTTTAAGTAAAATCATGTCAGGTCTTCTGGATCCTCAGCAGTGTAGGAAGAAGTTGTTGTCCAGTGTAGAGGCTAAGGAAAGAGAGGTAAGGTTTGTGGTATGGCAGATGTTGTGGGCAACTTATCTGTGTATCTGTTTATTATTTATATTCTATCTATCATCTATCTCTCTATCATATCTATCTATATCTATCATATCATATCTATCATCTATCATTTATATCTATCTATCCATCTATCATCTATCTATCATTTATATCTATCTATCATCTATCTATCTATCTATCTAACATCTATCTAATCTGTCTATCCAAATGGGCTCAGTTCTCAGTGAATTCATAATCTTGTGTAGGAGTAACATAAGATTAAAAATAGAATGAAGTAATTGTTTTTATAGCCATATGTTGTGAAAGTTATAAAATATGGAGGGTTATTTAGTGTTGTGAGCATCAGGAAGGAGATCTGAGAAGAGGAGGCACTTGAGTTGAGGCCTGAGTAGGAATTGGCCAGTCAGATAGGGGAGTGGGAAAATAAATCTTTGTGTCCATTTATTATCACTCCTGGGGGATGTGTAATCACTAAGCACATCTAGAGAGGAACTCTCAGGCTTTCCCTGTTCTCATAAGAGTACCTAGAGCACAGTGCATACCTCTTCCACGAGCGGGAGAGGGCCTGGCCAGAGGAGCATATGCCAGGGAACCCACCAGCAGAAGACTATGAAGACTTGGCTCTGATACTCCTCTGCTGTGTGACTTCAGGCTAGTGGCTTGATCACTGCGAGGCTTGGCTTCTTCCTCTGAACACTTGTTTGTCAAGTACCCACTCTGTTAATTTTACGAGGTTGTGAAAATGAATTGATAATGTGTATACAGACACTTTCCAACATACAACAGAGATGGACTGATTAGAAGGAATGTTTTCATTGTTTAATGAGAGTTTAGATTAGAAGATTTTGGGGGATTTGAAGCTAGAAAAAATA
Organism: Monodon monoceros; assembly: GCF_005190385.1. Taxonomy (NCBI): domain Eukaryota; kingdom Metazoa; phylum Chordata; class Mammalia; order Artiodactyla; family Monodontidae; genus Monodon; species Monodon monoceros. The sequence continues at coordinate 14,063,943 of NW_021703767.1, forward strand.
TACTCTAAGGGGGAAATTTATGTATGTTCCTAATTATGGGAATCTCTAGAACATATTTCACGTGGATAATGAAGATTTACTGCTTAATAAATCTTTGATCTTGACTAAAATGTCTTACTGCAAGATGATACTTAATCCAAGCTATCAAAATAGACATAGTCTTAAAAATAAAATATTTTTCTGTGGACTGATCTTTTTACTCTTGTGGATTTCAAAAAAGTCCACATCAAGTTTTTACATGATATGTACCTAAACATGTTCCCAAGATATATGCTTTAAAAATACAACATAAATTTCTGAACTTGAAAATATGCATGATTCCATGCCCCACGACATAATGTTGACATTGTATTTTTGGTAATAAATTACTATACAAAATGGCTCAGTCAGGTTGCAGAAAGGCTGCTAAGAAGGTAATTTATATTCTGGGGGGGTTTTCTTCCTTATCATAAAAACAATTTTAATTAAGGCATATATATATGTATCATAGAATGACCTCTTTTGAGTTACAAAGCTATTACCTTAAATTCAGACTAAATCAACATTTCAGTACAAATAAATATGGGTATCTGAAATCTATTAGTAGACAAGAGTTTAAAACTATGGGGTAAGAAAAATGAGATTTTTTAAAATTAATTTTTATTGGAGTATAGTTGATTTACAATGTTGTGTTAGTTTCTGCTGCACAGAAAATTGAATCAGTTATACATATATCCACTCTTTTTTAGATTCTATTCCCGTATAGGTCATTACAGAGTACTGAGTAGAGTTCCCTGTGCTATACAGTAGGCTTTTGTTAGTTATCTATTTTATACATAATAGTGTGTATATGCCAATCCCAATCTCCCTATTTACCCCTCCTGCCCTCCCTTTCCCCCTTGGTAACCATAAGTTTGTTTTCAACATCTGTGATTCTATTTCTGTTTTGTAAATAGGTTTATTTGTACCATTTTTTAAGATTCCACATATAAGGGACATCATATGGTGTTTTTCTTTCTCTGACTGACTTACTTCACTCAGTATGACAATCTCTAGGTCCATCCATGTCACTGCAAAAAAAAAAAAAAAGTAAAATTATTTAAAATTAAAACTTATATTTGGATTCTAAAAAGCACATTCTTAAATAACATGTATTAAAATGATAATCACAAAAATAAATATTTATAGCCAAGGGGAAAAAAAACAACTGAGATAAAGGGAATAGCATTTACTGAGTAATATTCCTGACCCAGAGCACTAAATAGGCATGCAATATATGAAAAACAGTTATGTAAAAATAGGCTCCATTTTAGAAAGAAGAAATTGGTGTTCAGACAATTTAAGCATATAATCAAATATCTTATATTTATAAGTGGCATACCAACGTTTGAACATATGGTTGACTTGATCCATTCATTTTTTTTTTTAATTTTTTTTTTTGTAGTATGCGGGCCTCTCACTGTTGTGGCTTCTCCCGTTGCGGAGCACAGGCTCCGGACGCGCAGGCTCAGCGGCCATGGCTCACGGGCCCAGCCGCTCTGTGGCATGTGGGATCTTCCCGGACCGGGGCACGAACCCGTGTCCCCTGCATCGGCAGGCGGACTCTCAACCACTGCGCCACCAGGGAAGCCCCAGATCCATTCATTTGTTATGGAGAAATAGTAACTTCAAATTATGTGTCAGTCACTGTACTCATAGCTGGTTATTCAGGGATGCACAGAATAGAGATTGTTTCTACTGTTATAAACCAGTATCCAAGATCTGAATGGAAAGGTATTAGAAATAATGCAATAAAGATAAAAGACTTTTTCAATAATCCAGGGGTACTGTGACCAAAAAGTGTGTGTTGGCAGTTGCATTGAAAAGTAAAGTGTCTATTCCAGAGAATTCGTGAAGTAGAATTTATAGTTTTGAATTTTAAGGAGGACAGAAAAGGTAAGAAACTGAAGAATAAGAAAAGTTGGAGTGGGAATATATTTTCTTTATGTTTATGGTTAGGGATGAAACATAGCAGAGTGATCATTAGACTGGAGACCAATACCAGAAAAAAATAGGTAGAATGATTTCCCTGAAGGAAAAATGTCTAATAATGGGAGTTCTCAAAAATTGAAATTGGCAGCTTTGTGAAAATCCCTGTTGAAGGCATTCAATAAAGTACTCAATCACCACTCATTCCTTTGTTGTTGAAATCCAAGTATCCAGTAAAAAGAATGACCTTCTTGGCCTTATATTCCCTTCCAACTTGGACTTCATGGTTGTTACAGTAAAAAATAATGTATATTTTAGAGTCTTCCTGATTCTGAAGATGTTGATTTAAATAAAACCTAGAAAGTAAGATAAGCAAACAAATCAAAACAAAACAACCCCCTCCCCTGAAACAAACAAAAAAAGCAACACTTTTGTTTTGGACTGAATGTTTGGTCAGGGAAAGACTGAGTGTTTGGTATAGAGTGACATATTTTAATTAGTGAGGCAAGACATTGTTTCAATAAACCTTGACAAGTGCTATGACATGTATCTGCACATAGGAGCCAAGAGGAGGATGATCCAATCCAGATGTTAGCAGTGAGGAAAGGCATCTCGCAGGAACTTATCACAGATGTGAATTTTGATGGGCAAACAGATTTTTTTTTAGCTGAGAATTAAGGTGGCAAGAAAAACATTAATAGCAGAAGAAATGATGCTCTTTTCCCTCTTTTATATGTTGAAAAGGTAAATGTGATAGGATTATTTGGAAGAAAGGGGACACATTATATTTCAAAATCACAACAAAAATTTTTGTAGAAGGTTGAGAACTTCTGATTAATGTACGTATAAATACAGGGCAAAATTGAGTTTTGTACTACTTTATGTCATGAGGGTGGGCTTTTGCTGTAGGTATCAATGTTATCTCCTAAACTTTATCTTCTGAACTAAACATACAAGGAACAGTATTGATAGGAGAAGGAAAGAATGATTTATCGAATTAGGGGAATGCACTAATCTTTCATAATGCAAAACTCTGATAAGATATGCATATGAAAAATATTAGACTCTGGTCTGAGGTTTCTGATTCTTCAGCCAAATAAAGTTGGTTAGGTTGTGAAAGTCTCCTCAGTGGTATGATAATACTTATGTAGCTACAAAAATGGGAGAGAAAGGAGGGCTGCCTCACCTGTGAAGGACCTTACTTTGCCTGGTACATGGAAGAAGGAAATATAACAAGAAACACTTACATACAGCACACTGTCTCCACACTTATAAGTAGTTATTGTTCCAGTGGATGGGCTTGGCTTTGAATGATCAGATGTTGATCTGTTTCTTGGGATTTGAGGAGAGTTGGACGTGGAGGAGGTACGGAGCACTGAGAGGGTTGGAGAAGCCTGGCAAGAAGTCAAGAAAGGAGACAGGAGTATTACCTTTTCTATGGCTGGAAGCAGGGGTTTTGGAAAGATGAGAGAGAAAAAGGGGCAAAAATTTCCTTCATTCCCCAACAAGCTTGTTTTATAAGATACATATTAAATGAAAGGAGACTTTGAAAATGATTATCAGTTTTGGAGCACATGATTCTACTGAGACCATTCTTCAGCAGAACATATTAACATGATGCTCTTTAAATAAAAGTGGAGTCTCCAAAACAACAAGCTATTTTAAGCAAATCATTATTGATTGTCAACAGTGACTGGCACATAATGGTTACTTACATATTTGTTGCCTGTGTCAAGGAATGAATGTTATGCTCTGCCAATTACTGACAGTATATAAAGGTCCATGGGAAGTAGTGACACACACACTTCAGAAACACCCTCTTGCAACCCACCTAAATCCACTTCCCTTGACAACATGTTTTGCAACTACTATGGCAATTCCTGTGACTACAGGTGTGGAAACAGCTATGATTGTGGATTTAGTCCCTATTATGGCTGTGGATATGGCTATGGATATGGCTGTGGATATGGCTCCTACTATGGCTGTGGATATGGCTCTGGCCCTGGCTACTGCAGCTACCGGCCAGTTTGCTATAGGAGATGTTATTCTTCTTGCTACTAGAACATCACCATCCAAGGTCCATTTGCTTCTGAAAAGACATCTAAAGATAATGCTGATTCAAAGATCTTTAGGACACAATTTCTATATCCAAGAAATTACATGTCTGACAGAGGTATTGACCTCCAGCTACCAATTTTTAGATTGGCATTTTGTGGCCTGAAGTCCATGGTGGTATCATTTGCCTATTTTCCAATTGTTAGCCTTTACTCCCTTAATCTCTGATTCTCTGTATTGATGATCCTAACATCCTATTGTTGGGGAAATCCCTTGTTATCAATAAAAATTGTTCATTGTTTCTAACAAATCTCTGTGTATTCATTTGTGAATTAGTCTTTTTTGAGATGTTATGGCCTCTGTTGAAAATTGGGCTAATATCTTGTCTGAATCTCGAGTTTTTCCTTGATATAATATAAGCATTTCTTCTTATATTTGCATCAGGAATACCTCTACACTTATTTCTCGTATCCCACATGCTCAGGCACTCACGTACTCAAGCACAAATCTCACAGTATTTCAGAACTGTGGTTTGCAAATCGCTCTTTGTCTGCGAGGGAGCTGGAGGGGAAAAGAGGAGGAAGAATGACACTTTAAGCAGGATGTTAATGCAAAGCCTAAGGTAGAGAAAAGGTGACCTGAGTGCTTAAAGGAATAGTGGAATGAAAGAGAATACTTTCCAGAATTAATGAGAAATTATAAGCAGAGTTAGGTATTAAAGTACATGAAGAAAAGAGAACTAGGAAAGGATAAGTCAGAATAAAATTATTCTACTGTATCATCTGCTTTTGATGGAATTGCAAATATATTTACTTGCACATATTTATTGAGATTGAGGAAATTTATTCAAGCCACTTAAATGACAAATAGTTTTGAGTAGTTGTGAAAGAGTCTCATTCGATACAGTGAAGACACAGTAGGAAAATTATAGACAAGTTTTCTGCTCTCACAGTGTTTATATTCTAGTATGTGAAGATAAAAAAAGTATAAAAAATAATTAAGAAAATTTCAAATCGACAGTTGGGAGAATAAAACAGCTTAATGGGAAAGAGAGTAAGGACTGAAGTGTTAGAGGGATAGTTCAGGGAGGAATTTTGAACTTGTGACAAATGAGCTGATGTCAATTGCAAAGAAAGACAGAAAGTACAGTAGTAAGTGTAAGGGGTGAGAGAAGTTCACTAAGTTTTGGAAAAATATGATTTATTAAGCATGTATGAGATAATTTGTGTATCCAGAAAAGAATCTTCACACACTAGCTCTTAACATACCTTCAAAATCTGAAATGTTGTGACTCCTTAGTTAAAGAACATTTGAGACACTCAGCTTTATAGAAATGAGAAAATGGTGATAATATTTACAAATATCCTACAATTTATATGTGCCACACAAATGTTTGACTTCATCCATTTTCTTATTGGAGAAATATTGATTGAGTGTAAATTATGTGCCAAGCACTGTTGTGAGAGATGATTATTCAGTGATGTATAGAATATATATATGTATATTTGTTTTGGATCAATATCGAGAGGTTTGAATAGAAAGGTATTAGAAGTAATGCAATAAAGATAGAAGATTTTTCAGTAATCCAGGAGTATAGTTATCAGAAAGTGTGTGTTGGCAGTGGTATTGAAAAGTAAAGTGTCTAATCCAGAGACTTTGTGAAATAACATTGATAGTTTTGAATTTAAATGATGACAGAAAAGGAAAGAAACAAGAATAATAAAAATTGGAATGGAGATATATTGATATTTTCTTTATGCCTATTGTTGTGGATTAAACATAGCAGAGTGATCAGTTTATACCAGTGACCAATATCATAAAAAAGATATATTCATTAACTGGAAGAAATTTGGCTAATAGTTAATGTTCTCAGAAAGTGAAATTGACAGCTTTGTGAAAATTCCTGTTGAAGGCATTCCATAAACTACTGGATCACAACTCATTTTTTGTTTCAAAATGTGAGTGCCCAGTAGAAGGAATCATCTTCTGGAGTTTATACTCCCTTCCAACTTGGATTTCCTAGTTGTTACTATAGAAAAGTTACTTTAATTTTGATAAGAAATGAAAGAGGAGAAATAACAAGTGATACCACAGACATACAGGAAATGATAAGCGAATACTATGAACAGTTACATGCCAACAAATTGGATATCCTAGAAGGAACAGACAAATTTCTAGAAACATACAGAATGCTGAAACTGAGTCAAGAAGAAACAGACAATTTGAACAAACTGATCACTTGAAGTAAAATTGAACCTGTAATTCAAAAAACTCCCAGATAATAAAAGTCCAGGACTGTAGGATTTCACAGGGCAATTCAACCTAACATATAAGGAAGAATGATACCTATCCTTCTTAATCTCTTCCAAAAAACTGAAGATGAAGGAACACTCCCAAATTCATTCAACAAGGTCACCATTGCCCCAATACGAAAACTAGACAAAGATACTACAGAAAAAAGAAAATTATAGCCCAATATTTTGAAGAATATGGGTAAAAAATCCTCAACAATATTTTAGCAAACCAAATTCAATAGTACAGAAAAAGTTCATATACAATGATCAAGTTGTATTTATTCCAGGGTCACAAGGATAGCTTAACATATGCAAGTAAATCAATGTGACACACCACATTAACAACAACAAAAGAAAGACAAAAATCACATGATCACCTCAATAGATGCAGAAAAAGCATTTGAAAAAATTCAACATCTATTTATGATAATAACGCTCATCGAAGTGGGTGCAGAAAGAAAATATCTCAATGTAGTAAAGGCTATTTATGACAAACACACAGCCAATATAATACTCAATGGTGAAAAGATGAAAGCCTTCCTGCTACATTCAGGAATAAGACAAGGATGATCACTCTTGCCACTTCTATTTGACATAGAATTGGAAGTCCTAGCCACAGCAAACAAGAAGAAATAAAATATCCAGATTGGAAAGGAAGAGGTAACACCATAGCTATCTGCAGATGATGTGGTACTTTATGTAGAGGACTCTAAAGTCTCCACCCAAAAACCATTAGAACCAGTAAATGAATTCAGAAGGTTGCATGATACAAGATTAATATACAGAAATCTGTTGTGTTTCTATATAATAATAATAAAATATTAGGAAGATAAAGTAAATCCCATTTAAAATTGCATCAAAAATACCTAGGAATAAACTTAAACAAGGAGGTGAAAGACCTATACTCTGAAAAATATAGCACCGAAGGAAATTGAAAATTATACAAAGAAATGGAAATATGTCCTGTGTCCTTGGATTGAAAAAATTAAAATTATTAAAGTGGCCATACCGCCAAAAGAAATCTACAGATTTAATGCAATCCCTATCAAAATACTTTTGACATTTTCCATAGAACTAGACCAGATAATCCTAAAATTCACAGAACTAGAACAAATAATCATTAAATAATTCTAACATTCATAGAAAAATATTCCTAAAACTAGAAGAACAAAAAAACCCCAATTGCCAAAGCACTCTTTAGAGAAAAAGAACAAAGCTGGAGGTTCAACCCTCCCAGACATCAGACTATGGTACAAAGGTACAGTAATCAGAACAGCATGATATTGGCACAAAAACAGACACATAGATCAGTGGAACAGAATACAGAGCCCAGAAATAATCCCACACACCTATGATCAATTAATCGATGACAGAGGAGGCAAGAATATACAGTGGATAAAAGACAGTCTCTTGAACAAATAGTACTGGGAAAACTGGGCAGCCATGTGCAGAACAATGAGATTAGAACATTCCCTCACACCATATACAAAAATAAACTAAAAATGAGTTAAAAACCTAAATGTAAGACCTGAAAATATAAAACTCTTAGAAGAAAACATAGGAAGCACACTCTTTGACATAAATTGTAGCATTATTTATATTTTTGGATCTGTGTCCTAAGGCAAAATAAATAAATAACAGCAAAAGTAAACAAATGAGACATAATTACACTTAAAAGATTTTGCACAGCAAAGGAAGCAGTTGAAAGGATGAAAAGACAACCTATGAAATGCAAGAAAATATTTGCAAATGATGTGACTGATAAGGTGTTAATATCCAAATTGTATAAATAACTCATACAACTCAATATAAAAAAGACAAACAACCCAACAAAAAAATAGGTAGAAGACCTGAACAGACATTTTGTCCAAAGAAGACATACAGATGGCTAACAGGCATAATAAAAGATGCTCAACATCACAAATTATTAGAGAAATACAAGTCAAGACAACAATGAGATATCACCTCACACCTGTCAGAATGGCTATCATCAAAAATCTACAAGTAACAAATGTTGGAGAGGATGGGGAGAAAAGGGAACCCTTATACACTGTTGGTGGGAATGTAAATTGGTACAACTACTAGGGAAAATATTATGGAAATTCCTTAAAATCTAAAAATAGAACCACCATGTGATTCAGCAATTCCATCCTGGGTATATATCTGGAAAAAATTAATACACTAATTTGAAAAAATACATGCACTCCCATGTTCATATTAGCACTATGGAAAATATCCAACACATAGAAGCAGCTCAAGTGCCCATCAACAGATGGTTGAATATATCCAATGCATACAATGGAGTATTACACAGCCATAAGAAAGAATGAAATACTGCCCTTTGCAGAAAAATGGATAGACCTAGAAAATATTATGCTTAGTTAAATAAGTCAAACAGGGAAATAAGTCAGACAGAGAAAGAAAAATACTGTATGATAGCATTTATATGAGGAATTTAAAAAATATAGAAGTGAATGTATATGAAAAAACAGAAGAAGAATCACGGGCATAGAAAAGAAACCTGTGGTTACCAAAGGGAATAGAGAAGAAGGAGGGCCAAATTAGGGCCGTGGGATTAACAGATGCAAACTACTATATATAAAGTAGATAAGCAACAATGATATACTGTATACATAGGGAAGTATACCCATTATCTTTTAATAACATTTAATAGCGTATAATCTTCAAAAATACTGAATTACTATGCTCTACACGTGAAACTAACACAATATTGTAGATCAACTATACTTGAATAATAATAAAAATACTTAAATTTTGGAGACTAATTCTGAAAATGGTGATATCAGTAAAATTTATACAAGTAAGATAAGCAAAAAATCTCTCCAAACAAACAAACAAAAAAAAACTATACTTTTTTGACTACATGTTTGGTAATAGAAAGGTCAAGTGTTTGTTTAGAGTGGGTAGATAGGTTATGTTTGGACTTAAACATCTATAGGTATATAAGAAGCATATTTATAAATGCATAGCTGTAAACCAAGATTCTTATTCATAGCACCAATGACATTTTGGAACAGATATTTTTTTCTTGTTTGGGGCTGTTTTGTGCCCTGTAGAATTAGCAGCATCTTTGGTTTCTACACAAGATGAGATTCAATACCTGGCATGTAGGTATCTGGGTGGGAAAAGCCTGGCAAGAAGTTGCAATGATTCAAGAAAATGGAAAGAAATATTCTGTGTTCATGTGGTCAGAGGCAGATGTGAAAGTAAAGAGGAAAGACAAAAAGAAGCAATTTGTTTTTACATTTCCACCCAAACCTTTTAATATAATATATATATTTAATGATAGGAAGTTTTGAAAATGGGTATCAGTTACTGGGCACATGATTCTACTGAGACAATTCATCATATTAAAATGATGCTCTTTAAATAAACTGAAGTCTCCAAAATAATGAGCTATTTTAAGCAAATCATTGTTGATTGTGAACAGTGACTGGCACATAATGGCTACTTACATATTTGTTGTGTATGTCAAGGAATCAATGGTATGTTTTGTCAATTACTGGCAGTATATAAAGGTTGAAATGAAGTAGACGACACACACACTTCAGAAACATCCTCCTGCAAGCCACCTGAATCCACTTCCCTTGACAACATGTGTTGCAACTACTACAGCAACTCTTGTGGCTATGGCTGTGGATTTAGTCCCTATTACAGCTGTGGATATGGGACTCACTATGGCTGTGGATATGGCTCAGGATACGGCTGTGGATATGGCTCCGGTTATGGCTGTGGTTATGGAAACAGATGTGGCTGTGGATACGGCTCTGGCTACTGCAGCTACTGGCCAGTTTGCTATGGGAGATGTTATTCTTCTTGCTGCTAAAACATCACCATCCAAACCCCGTTTGTTTCTGAAATGATACATCTAAAGATAATGAAATTGAAGGATCTATAACCTATGATTTCTATATCCAAGAAACTACATGTCTAACAGAGGCTTTGACCTCCAACTACCCATTTTTAGATTAGCAACTTTGTGGCTTGAGGTTCCATGATAGCATCTGATTATTTTCTGAAAGTTAGCCTTTAACTTCCTTAATCTCTGATTCACTGTTATGACTGTGTTGATGATCCTAACATCCTAAGGTTGGGGAAATCACTTATTCTCAATAAAAATGGTTCATTGTTTCTAACAAACCTTTGTGTACTTGCTTGTGAATTAGTCATTTTTTGAGATGTTATGGCCTCTGTTGAAAGTTGGGCTAATATCTTGCCTGAACCTTGAGTTTTTCCCTGATATAATGCAAGCATTTCTTCTTATATTTGCACCAGAAAAAATGTCTTCTCCTATTTTTTGTTTCTCACATACTCAGGCACTCCTATACCAAAGTACAAATCTCACGGTATTTCACTACTGTGCTTTGCAAATCCCGCTTTGTCTAGGTTGGAGCTGGAGTGGAAAGAGGAGGAGGAATGACACTTTATTCAGGATGTTAATGCAGAGTCCAAGGTAGAGAAGAGGTGCCCTGAGTGCTTAAAGGAATTGAATAGATATTTTCCAGAATTAATGAGAAATTAGAATTAGACATAGGTATTAAAAACACAAGAATAAAGAACTAAGCAACAGATAAGTGAGAATAAAAAAATTCTGTTATGCTCAGTGCTTTGTGACCACCTAGAGGGGTCGGATAGGGAGGGTGGGAGGGAGACACAAGAAGGAAGAGATATGGGGACATATGTATATATATAACTGATTCATTTTGTTATAAAGCAGAAAATAACATACCACTGTAAAGCAATTATACTCAAATAAATATGTTAAAAAATATTCTGTTATATCATCTGCTTTTGATGGAACTGAAAATGTATTTGTTTTCATATACTGAGGTTGAGGAAATTGATTTCAGTCACTTAATTGACAAATAGTTTTGAGTAGTTTTGAAAGGGCCTTATCTTAGTGAAGACAAAGTAGGAAAATTATAGACAAGTTTCTTGCTCTCACAGTGTTTATAGTCTCATACATTAAGATAGAAAAATAAACAGTAAAAAATAATTAAGATAATTTCAAACTGACAATTGGGAGGGGGGAATAAAACTGGTTTATGGGAAAGAGAGTAAGGATCGAAGTATCAGAGGGATAGTTCAGGGAGGTATTTTGAAGTTGTGATGAGCTGATGCCAATTGCAAAGGAAGATTAGAAAGGTCAGTAGCAAGTGTAAAGTGGGAAAAGAAGTCTGTGAAGTTTTGGCAGGATATGATTTATTAGGCATGTATGAGTTAATTTATACATCCAGAAAAGAGTGTTCACGAATCTTAACATACTTTCAAAGTCATAAATGTTGTGACTCCTTAGTTAAAGAACATTTGAGACACTCAGCTTTACAGAAGTGAGAAAATGGTGATAATATTTGCAAATATCCTACAGTTTATATGTGCCACACAAATGTTTGACTTCATAGTCTTATTGGAGAAATATTGTTTGAGTGCAAATTATGTGCCAGGCACTGTTCTCAGAGCTGATTATGCAGTGAAGTACAGAATAGATATTGTTTCTGCTGTTTTGCATCAAAATCCAGATGTTTGAATGGAAAGGTATTAGAAGTACTGCAATAAAGATAGAAGAATTTTCACTAATCCACGGGTATTGAGGAAAGAAAGTGTGTGTTGGCAGGGTATTGAACTATAAAGTGTCTATCCCAGGGAATTTGTGAAGTAAAATTGATAGTTTTGAACTTAAAAGATGACAGAAAAGGAAAGAAACTGAAGAATAATAAAAATTGGAATGGAGTTATATTTTCTTTATGCTTATTGTTAAGGATTAAACATAGCAGAGTGATCAGATTAGACCAGTGACCAATATCAGAAAAAAATAGGTAGAAAGATTTGTCAACTGAAAGAAAATTTTCTAATAATGAATGTTCTCAGAAAATGAAATCAGCAGCTTTGTGAAAATTCCTGTTGAAGGCATTCTATAGACTACTGGATCATAACTCATTTTTTGTTGTTGAAATGTGAGATTCCAGTAGAAGGAATCACCTTCCAGAGTTTATACTCCCTTCCAACTTGGATTTCATAATTGTTACTATAAAAAGTTACTTTAATTTTGATAAGAAAGGAAAGAGGAGAAATAACAGCTGATACCACAGGCATACAAAAAATCATAAGTGATACTATGAACAGTTATATGCCAACAAATTGGACAGCCTAGAAGAAACAGACAAATTTCTAGAAACATACAGAATGACTAGACTGAATCAAGAAGAAACAGAAAATTTGAACAGATTGATCACTACAAGTGAAGTAGAATCTGTAATTTGAAAAACTCCCAGCAAACAAAAGTCTAGGACCAGAGAGCTTCACAGGGGAATTCTAGCAAACATAAAAAGAAGAACTTACACCAATCCTCTTAAAATGTTCCAAAAAATTGAAGATGAGGAAACACTCCCAAATTCATTTGACAAGGCCACCAAAACCAGATACCAAAACCAGACAAAGAGATTATAGAAAAAAGAAAATTATAGTCCAATATCTTCGATGAATATAGATTCAAAAGTACTCAACAAAATATTAGCAAACCAAGTCCAATAATACAAAAAGGATCATACGTCATGATCAAATTGGATTTATTCCAGGGTCACAAGGGTGGATTAGCATGTGCAAATCAATCAATGTGATACACCATATCAACAAAAAGAAAGACAAAAATCACATGATCACCTCAATAGATGCAGAAAAAGCATTTGAAAAAATTCAACATCGATTCATGATAAAAATTCTTGTCAAAGTGGGTGTAGAGGGAATATACATTAACATAATGAAGGCCATTTACGACAAACCAACAGCCAACATAATACTCAATGGTGAAAAGGTGAAAGCCTTCCTGATAAATTCAGGAACAAGACAAAGATGATCACTCTCGCCCCTTCTACTTAAACTGGAAGTTCTAGCCACAGCAGTCATAAGAAAAAGAAATGAAATGTATGCAGATTGGAAAGTAAGAGGTAACACCATAACTATTTGCAGATGATATGGTACTTTATGTAGAGAACTCTACAGTCTCCACCCAAAAATCATTAGAACCAATAAACAAATTCAGTAGGTTGCATGATACAAGATTAATATACAGAAATCTGTTTCTATATACTAATAATAAAATATTAGGAAGATAAAGTAAAACAAATCCCATTTAAAACTGCATCAAAAATTACCTAGGAATAAACTTAAACAAGGAGGTGAAATATCTATACTCTGAAAACTATAAAATTTGATGAAGGAAATTGAAATTGATATAAAGAAAAGGAAATATATCCTGTGTCCTTAGATTTGAAGAATTAATATTATAAAAATGGCCATACCTCCCAATGAAATCTACAGATTTAATGCAATCCCTATCAAAATACCTATGACATTTTTCACAGAGCTAGAACAAATATTTTTAAAATTCACAGAACTAGGACAAATAATCCTTAAACAACCCTAAAATTCATAGAAAAATATTTCTAAAACTAGGACAACAAAAGACCCCCAATTTTCAAAGCACTCGTCATAATAAAGGACAAGCTTAGAGGTTCAACCCTACCAGACTTCAGACTACACTACAGTGTGGTGTTTGCTCCAAAACAGACACATAGGTCAGTGGAACAGAATACAGAGCCCAGAAATAATCTCATACACTTTTGATCAATTAATCTATGACAAAAGAGGCAAGAATATACAAAGAGAAAAGACAGTCTCTTCAACAAGTGGTGCTGGGAAAACTGGACAGCCATATATATAACAATGAGAGTAGAACATTCCCTCACACCAAATACAAAAACAAACTCAAAATGGGCTAAAGACCTAAATGTAAGACCTGAAAATATAAAACTCTTAGAAGAAAACATAGGCAGAACACTCTTTGATATAAATTATAGCATCATTTTTTGGATCTGTATCCTAAGGCAAAAGAAATAAAAGCAAAAATAAACAAATGAGACATAATTACACTTAAAAGGTTTTGCATAGCAAAGGAATCAGTTGAAAAGATAAAAAGACAACCTATGAAATGTGAGAAAATATTTGCAAATGATGTGACTGACTAGGTGCTAATATCCAAATTATACAAACATCTCATACAACTCAAAGGCAAAAAAACCCACAAACAACCCAACCAAAAAATCAGTTATTGGGCACATGATTCTACTGAGACAATTCTTCAGCAGAACAAATTAAAATGATGCTCTTTAAATAAAACTGGAGTATACAAAATAATGAGCTCATTTTAAAGAAACTATTATTGATTGTCAACAGTGACTGGCATATAATGGTTGCTTACATATTTGTTGTCTATGTCAGGGAATGAATGGTATGCTCTGCCAATTACTGACAGTATATAAAGGTCCGTGGGAAGCAGATGACACACATGCTTCAGAAACTTCCTCTTGCAACCCACCTGAATCCACTTCCTTTAACAACATGTGTTGCAAGTACTATGGCAACTTCTGTGGCTATGGCTGTGGAAACAGCTATGGCTGTGGATTTAGCCCCTATTATGGCTATGGATATGGCACTAGTTATGGCTGTGGATATGACTGTGGCTATGGAACCAGATATGGCTGTGGATATGATTTCTGCTGTGGCTGTGGATATGGGACTCGCTATGGCTGTGGATATGGCTCAGGATACGGCTGTGGATATGGCTCCCGTTATGGCTGTGGTTATTGAACCAGATGTGGCTGTGGATATGGCTCTGGCTACTGCAGCTACTGGCCAGTTTTCTATAGGAAATGTTATTCTTCTTGCTGCTAAAACATCACCATCCAAGCCTTGTTTGCTTCTGAAACAACATACCTAAAGATAATGGTGATTCAAGGATCTATAACCCATGATTTCTGTATCCAAGAAATTACATGCCTGACAGAGACTTTGACCTCCAGCTACCCATTTTTAGATTGGCATCTTTGTGGCCTGAAGCTCCATGGTAGTATCATCTGACTCTTTTCCAAATGTTAGGCTTTACTCTCTTAATCTCTGATTCTCTATTATGACTGTGTTGATGATCCTAACATTGTACAGTTGGAAAAATCACTTATCCTCAATAAAAATGGTCCATTGCTCCTAACAAATCTCTGTGTACTTGCTTGTGAATTAGTCATTTTTGAGATAATATGGCCTCTGTTGAAAATTGGGCTAACATGTTGCCTGAACGTTGAGTTCTTCCTTGATATAATACAAACATTCCTTCTTATACCTGCACCAGGAATAATGTCTTCTCCACCTGTTTCTTGTATCCCACATGCTCAGACACTCATATACCCAAGCAAAAATCTCACAGTATTTCAGAACTTTGCTTTCCAAATCTCACTGTGTCTAGGATGGAGCTGGAGGGGAAAGAGAAGGAGGAATGACACTTTATCCAGGATGTTAATGCAGAGTCCAAGGTAGAGAAGAGGTGGCCTGAGTCCTTAAAGGAATAATGGAATGGAAGAGATACTTTCCAGAATTAATAAGAAATTAGAAGCAGAGCTAGGTATTAAAGTACATGAGGAATAAAGAACTAGGAAAGGGTAAGTTAGAATAAAATTATTCTACTATATCATCTGCTTTTGATGGAATTGCAAATATATTTATTTGCACATATTTATTGAGATTGAGGAAATTTATTCAAGTCACTTAATTGACAGATAGTTTTGAAAGAGTTCATTCTATACAGTGAAGACACAGTAGGAAAACTATAGACAAGTTTCCTGTTCTCACAGTGTTTATATTCTGGTACCTGAGGACAAAAATCAACAGTAAAAAAGAATTAAGATGAATTCAGACTGACAGTTGCTATGGAGGAAATAAAACAACTTAATGGGAAAGAGAATAAGGACTGAAATATTAGAGATATCGTAAGAGCTGAAATATTAGGGATATAGCTCAGGGAGGTGTTTGAAAGTTGTGACAAATGAGCTGATGCCAGTTGCAAAAAAAGACTAGAAAGGACAGTAGCAATTGTCAGAGGGAAGAGGAGTTCATTAAGCTTTGGGTTTGCTTAGGTAGTACTACATTTTTCAGCTGGAAAAGAGTAAGGTCTAGTGGCTTAATAAGGTTGTCTAATGCCTTAATTGGGACAGATACAAGAATGAGATTAAAAAGTCCAGTTAAATTACTGAATCGTAGAACCTATTGCTTTGTTGGATTCTGACTTTAGTGTTCTTTCCTCATCTGATCTTCCCAAACTCTAACATTTAGATCCTACAACAGAAAAGCCTCTTCAGACTCAGTAGCAATCGAGTTTCAACCAGCAGTGATAAAGATGTTGTGTCTTATTTGCATGACATGGGTCACTGCCCAAAGTCTGACACTGAGGGCCCTGGAGCTAGGAGACCCCACAAAATGGCCCAAACCAAGGAAGATCGTCCTGCCATCAAAGTCTGCCCTGGTGTAAGGTTATGTCCAGGATATAATTTGTCTAACTGATGAAGAAACAGGGGTTCTTTCAAGAGCAGGATGGTTTTTGTAGCTGGAACATTTGTTAGTCTGATCTGAGGAATAACTATGCTCTGGGTAACCCTAAGGTTAGTCTTACAAGCAGAGGCAGAGGATTCTAACAGTTAAAGCTCTTTGAAAAATCTAACTTGTTTCCTTATGTTCTTCCTCATCAAATGTATGTCTAAAATAAGGAAAAATGTAATTTATTAGGCATATATAAAATAATTTATGTATCCAGAAAAGGTTCTATCCATTATTAGGCATGTATGAAATAATTTATATATCCAGAGAAGCATTTTCATAATCTAGCCTCAAAATCTGAAATGTTATGACCATCACTCCAAGAAAATTTGATACTATCAGCTTGAGTGAAATGAGAAAATGGCGATAATGTTAAGAGAGAGAAGGATGATTAAAATTAGAGAAAATTTGTGTGTGTGTGCGTATGTAGTATGGGTTTGGTGAATGTTGGGAAAAATGAAGAGTTGGTTTCACATATCAAATCATATTATAGAGGAAGGGAAAGACCATTGCCATGAATGAGTTTTTTTCTATAGTTAGGAAATGATTTAAACTTTATAACCCCTTTATGAAGAAACTCAAAATTCTTTTCTTTGATGAGCTATTGCATATTGTAAAGGTTTTAAACTGTAAAATCCATTATTTGTTCTTTCAGTCATTTAACAAACCTTAAGTTCATATTCCAGCTATGTGCTGGGATTTGGTGTTTGGTATAGAGATATAAAACACATCGTTCCTTCTAAGAATTTGAAATACTCAGTTGGATACAAAATATCAATAGTAAATCATAGATTCACATTATAGCAGGTATGCTTGCAGGTGATATAGGGCTACTGAACAAGAACTCCAGGGGGAAGCCTAAGTCAGCCAGAATATGGGAAGAGGAGGCTACACAAGGGTCATGAATTGCTTCCAAAGGAGAATGGTATATGAGCAGAGACATAAAGGATGTGTTGAAATTGGTGAGTTAAATAAGAGGGAAAATAGAATTCAAGGCAGAGGAATTTAGAAAAAGAAGCAAATAAGCTGGCTGCTTATTTCCAGAGTAGTAATTGCTACTGGAAAAGTTATAATCAATGACTACACCCATAGAGGAATCCTCAGATTTTCTCAAGCTACACTGTCCAATATAGAAGCTACTAGAGAGATGTGGGTATTGAGCACTTGTAATGTGGCTAAGAGCTGTTAAGTATAAAGAACACACCAGATTTCAGAGACTTACTGTAAAAAATTCATGAAAACTATATCAAATAATTTTTAAAATACTGGTTATATATTAAGTGATAATATTTTGCATATATTAGGTTAAATAAAATATGCTATAAAATTAATTCACCTTTTTATCTTTTTAAAATGTGGCTCCTGGAAAATGTAAAATTCTATAAGTATTTCATGATATATTTCTACTCTTCCATGTGGTTTTAGAAGGTCTCAACAAGCTGGCCCAGAGAGGTCTGTAGCTAGGAAGAGAAACCATGTTAGGCCACCAGTAAAGATCAGACAATCTAGCCATGCTATCAACATATAGGCAGTAGATCATTCTGAACCAGTAAGACCACAGTACTCAATGCAAAAGACTTCTGGAGGGGCGGGAGGGGGTTCCAGTAAAGGCAAAGTTTTGATCTGAGATAGTGTATTTAGTAAGTGGAATCGATCAATTTGCCATCTGTTTAGACACAGAAAAGACAGATGCCTGCCTCACACCATACACAACAGAAATTCTGTATTGATTAATGTTTTAAACATGAAATTTAAATTTTAAAGTACTAGAAGATGGTATAGGCTTTCAGCAATTTTGTAAGCCAGTTGGTAACTTGAAACCAGTCATGCTAGTATGCCATGGAAATTAGCAAATCAGACCTCATACTCCCAACAGAAGTCATTAAACAACAGCACACCACTGTCATATCCCTCCTGTTATTGAGAAACAAGTTTATTTCTTTGAAAGTTTTACAATAGGTATGTATTAATTATGAGCCTGAAAACGAAAAAAAAAACAGGAAAGAAAGAAAAGAAAGATCCATGGAAATAAATGAAGAGAGGCCACAATATTTTTGCATGTTCAGAAATCTTAAGCCTATTTTGAGTCAATATCCACATTCTCCGGTGCAGGAAACATTGTCTTTAACTGTACTCTCCTTCAAGATATCATTTCCTCAAGGTCATACAAATGATCACACTTAAAATAAGAAGATTGTATAGATAGTGATGGAGAGCCTAGGTTCTGGAGTCACACTATATGCTCAAGCATAGACGCCATCAGTTATTAGCTGTGTGATCGTGGGAACATAATCTAACTTCTCTGAGCCTCAGTATACTCAAAGGTAAAATGACAAAATAGTGCTAGATCAGTATTGTTGAGAGTACTGAACTAAATAAAATATGCATTCTATACCACCGTGAGAACTCAGTAGATGTTTTGTTATTTTATTTATTATTAGGTTGTTGAATAATGAAATTGTTGACATTTAACCATCTTAATCTACAAAAATGACAATTTTATATATTATTTTTATTGCTAATATTTTGAAAATCCCAGAATTTTAATCAATAATTTGTTTCCTCATGTCAAATAGGTAGGCGCACTTCTTTTAGATGTTTTCTACATGTATCATATATATATACTCCATAGTTATGAATGCTAAAATACACTGTGACACCAGGTATATTGATATAATATTTGTCATTGTATTGTTAGTAACAAATTAGTGGGTTTTAGTGGAATAGTTTGTTTTCTGGTGATTTGGCCCTGCTTTTTTACTTTATCATCAAATTGTAATAATTACTTGAGAAGTTTCCATTAGGTTTGACAAAAGACATAGGATCTTTCGTGAAAAGTGTTTTTTTTTTTTTGGAGGGAGTAATGTGATAACAGTAAATAGTGGTTGCAGTAAACTGAAGAGTGAATAAGTGAGGAAATGTAAATTTGAAATGACTAATCTTTCAAGTAGCATGTGGTGAAAGGATGGAGACTGGTCCAAATGGAAATGGTGTTCACTCTCCCTGGAGACTTTCAAAAGCCTAGAGCTCACCTTTGAGCACTATATACATATTTTTATTCAATATTCTATGTCCCGGAATAGTGCTTGCATTATGTAGGCATTCAAAAATTCTTGTAAAGTTAAACTGTGTGGTCCAGTCACTGCCTAGAAAAACAAGTAATGAAGTGATGTAAGTAAATTTGGTCATGCTAGAGCTATTTTGGGGAATAGCAGGTGACACGTGAAATGTGGATAGGGTCATGAAGTTTGCAGGAATGGAGCCAATGCTGACTATATTTTAGTGGAAAGAATTGCAAAAGTGGTACAGTCATAATTAGAAAGCAAACCTAGAATCTGAGGTTTTAATTTTGACATAAAAGTTGCTGATCTAGAGTGCTTATATCCTATTGATTAAAATTTGAGATGCCTAGAAAAGTTATAATCACTTCCACTCAGATGCTATAATTTCTAAAATTAACTTGCAGAATGTTAAGGAATTTCTACTCTCAACAGACAGAGAATGGCTTTGCATGAGCAGAACAGCTCTAATACCACTGTGTGGTACTTAAGTCTTACGGAGCAGTTCTGAGAGGGACTCAGCTGTTCGCTTGATGGTTTACAGCATGATTTGGCTAGAATGGCAAAGATCACAAAAAAAGGAAATCCAGAGGATAAAAGTGTAAGGCAAAATACTGGTAATTTTAGTCAGATGCAGTGAATATTTTCCATCTTAAAACTGGAGGAAAAAATAGTTCATGGATCCTCCCCTAGATTTTATGGTTATAGTAGGATTTGGACTAATTCAACTCTATTACTAAACAGCTGAGAGTCCTTGGGCAAGACAACTCTCCTTGGCCTCTGTTTTCTCGTCTGTGCATATGACAATAAATACCATAACTTCTTATTACATTGTTTTTGTAAGAATCAAATGAAGTAATAAATATGAGTGTGCCTCAAAGCTATAAAGGGAAATATAAATATTATTAATTGTTATTATCATTGTTGTTATTTTTCTTATATAACATCCTATACATCAAAATAATTACAATTTTTCCAGGTGGAAGAAATCTTACAGGCTCTCATTCAACAGTGAGTGCTTAGGTCTTTAGAGTCACAGAAGATAAAATTATCTGTCTTACGTTACAATTGACTGAAGGAATCAGGTAATTAAAACAGTGTGCTAATACAGCATATTCAGGATCACAATAGATTTAGACATGGGGAGCTATGGAAGAATAGAGGAATTACAGCTAAAGCACATTGTGAATGTCCAGGAATGCTTCTAATATGAGCTGTAGTCTAAGCTGTGCTTTGAAGAATCAGTAGGGTTTGTGTAGATAAAATTTTGATGATGTAACTGGGCAAAATGTTTCAAAGAAAGTATCATACTGAAATATTCCAAGAATGCTTAACTAGAGTTGGTTATGTTGCATTGGACAAAATCATGGTCGCTTTTATTTTGGTATATTATATCAAATCCCTGTTTTGTACCAGTTCAAATCTTCTTTGCCTCACCTGACTTTTGCACTAGCCACAACTGCAGTAGCAATTCTACCTGGTTCCATCCACATTTTTGTAGGTATAACCTGAGAATTTCTCCCCTTATGCCCCTGCTGTTTGCCTCTCACCTCCAGCCCTAGTGTTTTCCTATCAATTCTGAGATATGAGATGCTGGAGCATCTCCCAGTGTGCACATATATGTACCTGGAAGTACAGAAGAGTTAATGCCTCCTGGGATGAAAATCTAAATTAGGTCTGATTACATTCCACAAGACATGCTTGTTTAATGTGAAGGTTACATCTGGTTTCTTATAATTTTCATGCCTAGCTATGGCCAAATCTTGGACATAACTACATGAAAAAATTGTTGTCCTTAGTTTGATGAGCTTTTTAAAAATGAAAATTGCTGTGATAATGAGGCCACAGAGTCTGTGTTGTGTGTTCCACACATTTCTGGTAGTATTAAAAGTCCTAGGGCAAGAGATAACATTCAGAATTCAGAAACCTCTGTCTGATCCTCTACAGAACTACCAAACTCCCTCCTGTAAACACAATGTAAACACTACTACAGAAACTCATGTGGTAGCTGTGGATATTGTTCTGGATATGGCCGTGGATATGGCTGTGGATATATATGGTTGTGGCTACAGCTGTGGCTATTGCTCTGCCTGCTGTGGATACCAACCATTTTTCTATAGAAGATATTCTTCTTGCTGCTAGAATGTAATTGCAGTGCACATTTTCCTCTAAATGATTATCCCAGGCTTTTTCCATTTCAGTGTCTCACAATCACATCGTTTCTCCTAGAATATTCAGAGCCTGCAGAAAACTATTTGACTGTCTTCTTGAAAGTCCTATTTGCAATTGAGAGGGCCTGAGTTACTCCATAATCTTCCTGGAAAGCAAAAGACTTCATTTTGACCATAGTCCAAGTGTAAACCCACTACCTTCTTATTCTATGTTTCTATATTGTGATTACACTAAGTCCCCTACATATGAAGGAATTCCATTCTGAGAACGTGTTTGTAAGTCCAATTTGTGTGTAAGTCCAACAAAGTTAGCCTAAGTATCCAACTAACACAATTGGCTATATAGTACTATACTGCAATAAGTTTATAATACTTTTCACACAAATAATACATAAAAAAAACAAACACAAAAATAAGGAGAAAATTTTTAATCTTACAGTACGATACCTTGAGAAGTACAGTACAGTACCAGTTACATCACAGCTGCTTTTATGCTTGCTTCCGGACATCCTGGGCTCGAAATGAGCATACTGTACTACTGTACTCTACACAGGACTGTGCAGTAAAGTACATAAAAGAACAACGATTTGTAGAGGATGCACGCACGTGACAATGTACGCCAGACACGTGAACTAACTTACGTGATTAGACATGCGAGCGTCTGTTCACATTTTCAAAGTTCACAACTTGAAGGTTCGAATATAAGTGACTTACTATATTTCCAAATAAACATGTTTTACTGGTCCTAACAAGTTTGTGTATCTTTTGTGTCAGATACGCTACTGACATATTTTTGTCTCCTATTTCGGTGCCCTCCTCATAGGCTGGCAGGGGTAATGTTCAGCTGTTCATTTCAATTGTGTATGTCTGGTTTCCAACCTGATTCGTCAGTACCCATGACATTAAATGTTACAAATCTTTTTTTTTTTTTTTGCTTTTAGCATGTATTTTGCTTATCCCAATACATCTAAAATGTTATCATTTCAATAAGTAATCAATATAAAATACAGTTGGTCTTCGTTATTTGTGAATTCTGTATTTGTAAATGTACCTACTAGCTGAAATCTATTTGTAAATCCAACATGAATACATGCAGCACTTTTGCAATCATTTGCAGACATGCGCAGAGGGAGGAAGGTCTGGTCACCCGATATGCACTTTCCTGGCTGAGGTCGAACAAGACAATCCTCTGGCTTCGTTTCGCCCTCATACCCTAGAACAAGCACACTTTTCACAGTATATTCAGTGCCAGATTTTCTATATGTCTGTGCCTTTTGTTGGTAATTTCACTGTTTAAAATGGGCCCCAGGCATAGCGCTGCAGTTCTGTCTAGCTTCCTAAGCACGGGAAGACTGTGATGTGCCCTCTGGAGAAAATACACGTTTTAGATAAGCTCTGTTCAGTCATGAGTTCCAGTGCTGTTGGCTATGAGTTCAATGCTAATGAGTAAAAAATACATATGAAATAAAATGTCTTCAAACAGAAACACACACAACACAAGGTTGTGTAATTTTTTAACATCTTTATTGGAGTATAATTGCTTTACAATGGTGTGTTAGTTTCTGCTTTATAACAAAGTGAATCAGTTATACATATACATATGTTCCCATATCTCTTCCCTCTTGCATCTCCCTCCCTCCCACCCTCCCTATCCCACCCCTCTAGGTGGTCACAAAGCACCGAGCTGATCTCCCTGTGCTATGCGGCTGCTTCCCACTAGCTGTCTATTTTACATTTGGTAGTGTATATATGTCCATGCCACTCTCTCACTTTGTCCCAGCTTACCCTTCCCCCTCCCCATATGCTCAAGTCCGTCCTCTAGTAGGTCTACATCTTTATTCCCGTCGTGGCCCTAGGTTCTTCTTACTTTTTTTAACATTTTATCTTTTTTTTTTTTTTTTCCGGTACACGGGCCTCTCACCGCTGTGGCCTCTCCCGCCGCAGAGCACAGGCTCCGGACGCGCAGGCCCAGCGGCCATGGCTCATGGGCCCAGCCGCTCCGTGGCACGTGGGATCCCCCGGACCAGGGCACGAACCCACCTCCCCCGCATCGGCAAGCGGACTCTCAACCACTGCGCCACCAGGGAAGCCCCAGCATTTTACCTTTTTAATATAAAATAAACTTGCCTGGAAAACACATCGTTAAACACATCTGGTAGTAATTTTTTTTTAACGTCTTTATTGGAGTATAATTGCTTTACAATGGTGTGTTAGTTTCTGCTTTATAACAAAGTGAATCAGTTATACATATATTCTCATATCTCTTCCCTCTTGTGTCTCCCTCCCTCCCACCCTCCCTATCCTACCCCTCTGGGTGGTCACAAAGCACCGAGCTGATCTCCCTGTGCTATGTGGCTGCTTCCCACTAGCTATCTATTTTATGTTTGGTAGTGTATATATGTCCATGCCACTCTCTCACTTTGTTACAGCTTACCCTTCCCCCTCCCCATATCCTCAAGTCCATTCTCTACTAGGTCTGTGTCTTTATTCCCGTCTTGCCCCTAGCTTCTTCATGACCTTTTTTTTTTCTTCTTCTTAGGTTCTATATATACGTGTTAGCATACAGTATTTGTTTTTCTCTTTCTGACTTACTTCACTCTGTATGACAGACTCTAGGTCCATCCACCTCACTACAAAAAACTCAATTTCGTTTCTTTTTATGGCTGAGTGATATTCCATTGTATATATGTGCCACATCCTCTTTATGCATTCATCTGTCAATGGACACTTAGGTTGCTTCCACTGGCTATTGTAAACAGAGCTGCAATGAACATTGTGGTACATGACTCTTTTTGAGTTATGGTTTTCTCGGGGTTTATGCCCAGTAGTGGGATTGCTGAGTTGTTTGGTAGTTCTATTTTTAGTTTTTTAAGGAACCTCCATACTGTTCTCCATAGCGGCTGTATCAATTTACATTCCCACCAACAGTGCAAGAGGGTTTCCTTTTACCACACCCTCTCCAGCATTTATTGTTTGTAGGTTTTTTGATGATGATCATTCTGACCAGTGTGAGACGATATCTCATTGTAGTTTTGATTTGCGTTTCTCTAATGATTAATGATGTTAAGCATTCTTTCATGTGTTTGTTGGCATTCTGTATATCTTCTTTGGAGAAATGTCTATTTAGGTCTTCTGCCCATTTTTGGATTGGGTTGTTTGTTTTTTTGATATTGAGCTGCATGAGTTGCTTATATGTTTTGGAGATTAATCCTTTGTCAGTTGCTTCATTTGTAAATATTTTCTCCCATTCTGAGGGTTGTCTTTTTGCCTTGTTAATGGTTTCCTTTGCTGTGCAAAAGCTTTTAAGTTTCATTCGGTTCCACTTGTTTATTTTTGTTTTTTTTCCATTTCTCTAGAAGGTGGCTCAAAAAGGATCTTGCTGTGATTTATGTCACAGAGTGTTCTGCCTATGTTTTCCTCTAAGAGTTTGATGGTGTCTGGCTGTACATTTACATCTTTAATCCATTTTGAGTTTATTTGTGTGTATGGTGTTAGGGCATGTTCTAATTTCATTCTTTTACATGTACCTGTCCAGTTTTCCCAGCACCACTTATTGAAGAGGCTGTCCTTTCTCCACTGTACATTCCTGCCTCCTTTATCAAAGATAAGGTGACCATATGTGTACAGGTTTATCTCTGGGCTTTCTATTCTGTTCCATTGATCTATATATCTGGTTTTTTGCCAGCACCATACTGTCTTGATTACTGTAGCTTTGTAGTATAGTCTGAAGTCAGGGAGCCTGACTCCTCCAGCTCTGCTTTTCTTTCTCAAGATTGCTTTGGCTATTTGGGGTCTTTTGTGTCTCTATACAAATTGTGAAACTTTTTGTTTTAGTTCTGTGAAAAATGCCAGTGGTAGTATGATAGGGATTGCATTGAATCTGTAGATTGCTTTGGGTAGTATAGTCATTTTCACAATGTTGATTCTTCCAATCCAAGAACATGGTATATCTCTCCATCTTTTTGTATCATCTTTAATTTCTTTCATCAGTGTCTTATAGTTTTCTGCATACAGGTATTTTGTCTCCTTTGGTAGGTTTATTCCAAGATATTTAATTATTTTTGTTGCAATGGTAAATGGGAGTGTTTTCTTAATTTCACTTTCAGATTTTTCATCATTAGTGTATAAGAATGCAAGCGTTTTCTGTGCATTAATTTTGTAACCTGCTACTTTACCAAGTTCATTGATTAGCTCTAGTAGTTTTCTGGTAGCATCTTTAGGATTCTGTATGTATAGTATCATGTCATCTGTAAACAGTGACAGCTTTACTTCTTCTTTTCCGATTTGGATTCCTTTTATTTCTCTTTCTTCTCTGATTGCTGTGGTTAAAACTTCCAAAACTATATTGAATAATAGTGGTGAGAGTGGGCAACCTTGCCTTGTTCCCGATCTTAATGGAAATGGTTCCAGTTTTTCACCATTGAGGTCGATGTTAGCTGTGGGTTTGTCATATATGGCCTTTATTATGTTGAGGTAAGTTCCCTCTATGCCTACTTTCTGGAGGGTTTTTATCCTAAATGGGTGTTGAAATTTTTGAAAAGCTTTTGTTGAAAGCTTTGTCTGCATCTATTGAGAGGATCATATTGTTTTTCTCCTTCAATTTGTTATTATGGTTTATCACATTGATTGATTTGCGTATATTGAAGAACCCTTGCATTCCTGGGATAAACCCCACTTGATCATGGTGTATGATCCTTTAATGTGCTGTTGGATTCTGTTTGCTAGTATTTTGTTGAGAATTTTTCCATGTCTGTTCATCAGTGATATTGTCCTGTAGTTTTCTTTGTTTGTGACATCTTTGTCTGGTTTTTGTATCAGGGTGATGGTGGCCTCGTAGACTTGAGTTTGGGAGTGTTCCTCCCTCTGCTATATTTTGGAAGAATTTGAGAAGGATAGGTGTAAGCTCTTCTCTAAATATTTGATAGGATTTGCCTGTGGAGCCATCTGGTCCTGGGCTTTTGTTTGTTGGAAGACTTTTAATTACAGTTTAAATTTCAGTGCTTGTGATGGGTCTGTTTACATTGTCTATTTCTTCCTGGTTCAGTCTTGGAAAGTTGTGCTTTTCTACGAATTTTTCCATTTCTTCCAGGTTGTCAATTTTACTGGCATATAGATGCTTGTAGTAACCTTTCATGGTACTTTGTATTTCTGCAGTGTCAGTTGTTACTACTTTTAATTTGTAATTCTGTTGATTTGAGTTTTTTCCCTTTTTTTCTTGATGAGTCTGGCTAATGATTTATCAATTTTGTTTACCTTCTCAAAGATCCAGCTTTTAAATTTATTGATCTTTACTCTTGTTTCCTTCATTTCTTTTTTTATTTATTTCTGATCTGACCTTTATGATTTCTTTCCTTCTGCTAACTTTGGGTTTTTTTTTTCTTTCTCTAATTGCTTTAGGTGCAAGTCTAGGTTGTTTATTTGAGCTGTGTCTTGTTTCTTGTGGTAGGATTGTATTGCTATAAACTTCCCTCTTAGAATTACTTTTGCTGCATCGTATAGGTTTTGGGTTGTCATGTCTTCACTATCCTTTGTTTCTAAGTATGTTTTGATTTCTTCAGTGATCTGTTGGTTATTTAGTAGTGTAGTGTTTATCCTCCAGCTCTTTGTATTTTTTAAAGTTTTTTTCTTGTAATTGATATCTAGTCTCATAGCGTTGTGGTGAGAAAAGGTACTTGAAATGATTTCAATTTTCTTAAACTTAGCAAGGCTTGATTTGTGACCCAAAATATGATCTATCCTGGAGAATGTTCCATGAGCACTTGAGAAGAAAGTGTATCCTGTTGTTTTTGAATGGAACGTCCTATAAATATCAGTTAAGTCCATCTTGTTTAATATGTTATTTAAAGCTTGTGTTTCCATATTTATTTTCATCTTGGGTGATCTGTCCATTGGTGAAAGTAGGGTGTTAAAGTTCCCTAGTATTATTGTGTTACTGTCAATTTCCCCTTTTATGGCTGTAGCATTTGCCTTAGATATTGAGGTGCACCTATGTTGAGTGCATCAATATTTACAATTGTTATATGTTCTTCTAGGATTGATCCCTTGATCATTATGTAGTGTCATTCTTTGTCCCTTGTGATATATATTTTTTAAAGTCTATTTGTCTGATATGAGAATTGCTACTCCAGCTCTCTTTTGATTTCCATTTGCATGGAATATCTTTTTCCATCCCCTCACTTTCAGTCTATATGTGTCCCTAGGTCTGAAGTGGGTGTCTTGTAGACAGCATATATACGGGTGTTGTTTTTGTATCCATTCAGCCAGTCTATGTCTTTTGGTTGGAGCATTCAATCCATTTACATTTTAAGGTAGTTATTGATATGTATGTTCCTATTACCATTTTCTTAATTGTTTTGGGTTTGTTACTGTAGGTCTTTTCCTTCTCTTGTGTTTCCTGCCCAGAGAAGTTCCTTTAGCATTTGTTGTAAAGGTTGTTTGGTGGTGCTGAATTCTCTTAGCTTTTGTTTGTCTGTAAAGTTTTTAATTTCTCCATTGAATCTGGATGAGCTCCTTGCTGGGTGGAGCAATCTTGGTTGTAGGTTTTTCCCTTTCATTACTTTAAATATGTCCTGCCACCCCTTTCTGGCTTGCAGAATATTTGCTGATAGATCAGCTGTTAACCTTATGGGGATTCTCTTGTATGATATTTGTTGCTTTTCCCTTGCTTCTTTCAATTTCTTTTTCTTTAATTTTTGATAGTTTGATTAATATGTGTCTTGACGTGTTTCTCTTTGGATTTATCCTGTATGGGACTCTCTGCACTTCCTGGAGTTGATACTATTTCCTTTCCCATATTAGGGAAATTTTCAACTATAATCTCTTCAAATATTTTCTCAGTCTCTATTTTTCCCTTCTTCTTTTGGGACCCCTATAATTCGAATGTTTGTGCATTTAATGTTGTCCCAGAGGTCTCTGAGACTGTCCCAAGTCTTTTCATTCTTTTTTCTCTATTCTGTTCAGCAGTAGTTATTTCCATTCTTTTATCTTCCAGAGCACTTATCCGTTTTTCTGCCTCCGTTATTCTGCTACTGATTCCTTCTAGAGAATTTTGAATTTCATTTATTTTGTTGTTCATCATTGTTTGTTTGCTCTTTATTTCTTCTAGCTTCTTGTTAGATGTTTCTTTTATTTTCTCCATTCTATTTCCAAGATTTTGTTTCATCTTTGCTATCATTACTCTGAATTCTTTTTCAGGTAGACTACCTATTTCCTCTCCATTTGTTTGGTCTGGTGCGTCTTTACCTTGTTCCTTCATATGCTGTGTGTTTTTCTTTCTTCTAATTTTGCTTAACTTACTGTGTTTGGGGTCTCCTTTTCGCAGGCTGCAGGTTCAAGTTCCTGTTATTTTTAGTGTGTACCCCAGTGGGTAAGGTTGATTCAGTGGGTTTTGTAGGCTTCCCAGTGGAGGGGACTGGTGCCTGTGTTCTGGTGGATGAGGCTGGATCTTGTCTTTCTGGTGGGCAGGACCGGATCAGCAGATTATTAGTGTATCTTTGACAGTGACAAAACAAAAGAATAAAATTCTTGAAGATATACATTAGCCATTTGAAGGTCGAATACAAATAAATAAATTATAGATAGGGAAGTTGGTTCCAAGCACTAATGGTGAGCATTGAAACCACTTAAACACATCATTTAGTATAAAAAATTAAAATATGTATAAATTAGAATAAATATATTAAATACTAAGAGAAAAAAATATATAAAACTAGGAAAATGTTCAGACTATAATAATAAAAACAAGGACAATTTGAGGAGTTGGAACTAAAAGAAACTACGGACTATAAAAGCAAAATAAAGAAAAAAGAAGATAAAAGAAAACTGCAAACACAAACATGTATTTTCTATGAGGTACACATGTAAAACTAAATCAAAAGTGTAAAATTCAAAGGAAAGACCAGGACTAATCATCTAATAGACACAAATATAAAAATGTTTACAATATTAATACTAAACTTTTAAGGTAAGATATTAAGCAATTATAAAGGAAGCTTATATTTTGTTGATATGAATCTAAACAGATGACTGATGGTTATTCTCAGCCATTGCAATATCAGATTCATCAGATGACTGGATTTGTAGGACATTTCCTTTATTTGGAGCAGTGATTCTCAAATCTGATTGCTCATCAGTTTCACTTGGAAGAGCTTTCATTAAGTGTCAGTGCCTGGACCCCGTCCCTGAAATTTCAGTTTAATGGTCTGGGGTGGGACTGTTGTCATTTTATAAAAGCTTCCCCAGGAAATAAAATGCACTTCCATGAGTGAGAAGATGTTCAATATTACCATAAAGCCTGCTAAGAAAAATTGTGCCTCAGATCAAATCATTGAAGAGTCTTTCCCAAAGCAGCCAAATCTTTTTTTTTTTTTTTTTAAACTGCTACCTGGAGATATATACTTTCCATTTGATTGAGATTAAAGCTCAAAGTAGCTCTGTTATTAAATATGTGTGGAGAACCTGAATTATGTTATAATAAACATCAAGGACTCAGACTGTTCACCATCTGTGCTGGTTAATTTTATGTGTCCATTTGGCTGGACTATGAAGCCCAGATGTTCAGTTAAACATCAGTCTAGGTGTTTCTGTGAAGGCATTTTTAAAGATGAGATTAACATTTAAATTAGTAAAGCAGATTGCCTTCCATAATGTGGGTGTGCCTCATTCAATCAGTTGAAGGCCTTAAGAGAAAAAACACAGCCAGGTCCACCAGAGAAAGAGAGACTCCTGCCTACAGAATGCCTTTAGACTTGAGCTACAATGTCAACTTTTCCCTGTGTCTCCAGCCTGCCCTGCAGATTTTGCTCTTGACAGTCCTCAAAATCATGTGAGCCAAATTGCTCAAAATAAAATTTTCCTATCTCCTATAATAGCCAACACATATATATATATATATATATATATCTCCTATATATGCTTAATATCATCTATATCCTATATACTCTATGTATCTCTTATTATAATCTATGTGTACATATCAACTATCCACCTACCTACACTGTATCTTGTAAGGTTCTGTTTCTCTGGAGAATTCTAACACACTACCCAACTAGGTGGAAATGAAATTAACTGCTAAGTTTCTGGGGTTCATGGCTTCCCTTTGTACAACTGTGGCCCTTGAACAGATTACAGGTCTACACTGAGTTCCCTCAATTACCCTTAAAACATTCTGAACTTGTAATGGTTTCTTTGGGGTCCTCACTTCAGCATCTTCAGTCTCTTTTCTTGATCTCACCTCTATTCAGATCCTCTAAGATGAGGTTATCCATAAAGGGTGGTGAATGGAGTAACTGAAATCTAATGTTTGGGTCTTAAAATCTTCCAAAATATTCTGAAGTATGTGGCTTTCAACAATAACCTCTGTTCTTTAGCTTCCAATTTCAGAACTGCATGATAAGTCAGTTTGGGGGGACAATAAGGCAAAAGTTAAAAGAAATATGGAATATTAACCTTTGCTGCAAAACCTTTTAGGTTTTGAAGAAGGATTGTGCAAATAGGCTGTGTTTCCATTATCATGTAAACTTTGTGAATCACAATAAGGACATTGCTAATCACCACTTGCCTTGTTTTAAGCAGGTCAGAATGTCCTTAAAAAAAAAAAAAAGCTCAGTAAATTAACCATTTGTGTTGCCCAGCACTATTTTATCTAGAAACATTGCCCTGACGTCCAGATGATTCATCCATAGACATGGTTCTCAAATGACAGTGTAAATCATAATCACTCAGAGGGCTTGAAAAACAGAATTCTGGGCCCCACCACTAGAGTTTCTGATTTAGTAGGTCTCGAGTAGAGTCTGGGAATTTTTATTTTTAACAATTTCCCTGGTGATGCTGATGCTCCTGGCTCATGGCTTACATTTTCAGCAACTGTGGCTCTTAAACAAATGATGTCAAATTAAGAGTTAGTGGCAAATATTTCTTCCACTTGGGCCCAGCACAGGATCAACAGGGATTCATTGAGCACTTAATATGTGTTCGATCACTGCTGTGATGGGTGTTGTAGAG
Organism: Monodon monoceros; assembly: GCF_005190385.1. Classification (NCBI taxonomy): domain Eukaryota; kingdom Metazoa; phylum Chordata; class Mammalia; order Artiodactyla; family Monodontidae; genus Monodon; species Monodon monoceros. The sequence continues at coordinate 14,095,911 of NW_021703767.1, forward strand.
ACACAGATTAAATACAGTTCCTGCCATCAAAGAACAAACCTATTTGGAAAATCAAGACTAACACCTCAAGAACACAACTTAGTAGGTAATAGCTACATAGTAGGTAATAGCTGTGTGACACAAACAAGAAGATTGGCAGGAATTCAGAAGACTCTGGTGACCACAGAATGATTCCATAGAAGGGAAAACTTGAATTGGACTTGAAGAGCTAGGCCAGTAGATTAGAAAAGAAGGCAAAATTCAAGGTGGGAGAACTACTTGGGGACAGAGGCAGAGATGAAAATGGGCATTAAATTTGTGGTCTAGGGAATATGGTTGGTGTCTTTCATATGTATGAATTTAATAAATAATTTTATGATTATTGCAATAGAGTGTTGAACAGGTTCAGAATGGTTGGTGAGGAAGTATATTTAAAAAGATCTGTGAGCCAGGCAGAGGATTAAGAATGAGCAGAACATGAAATCCAGAATGTTAAACAGAAGAAACCTGTGATAGGAAATACAAATTTGGTAACAATGTGCAGAATAGATTGGAGTGTAGAAATGCAAGATGTCTGAGTACCTGGAGCTAATGGTTCATTGGGGATCCAAGAGTGAGGAGATTACGCCCAGAATTAAGCTTGTTGTAACAACAGAGTAAAGAGAAATGGACATGTGACATTCCCAATGGAAAATTATTGGGTTTAGTGACACAAATAAATGAGTAGACGTGGTACTTTTATACTGAACTTGAGTAATCATCAGGAGAGGTAGTGCTACTAACGGGCAGGGATATTGTCAGGAGAAGTCAGTTTTGCTGGAAATGCATGTATTTGAGGTTATGATAACACATGTGTCATCTACAAATTGGCACTTTCCATTGGCACTTGTCATCTACCCCTACAAGGATTAAATCATGTGCTGCTGCATTTGCTGACCTTCAACACCCCCTGAAAGGAGTTCAGGGTGGAGAGCAGAAATAAGGCACTCTGTGCTCTGGGAAGAACTGGTAGAACAGGTCTTCAGATAGTTAGGTATTTTCAGGAGATGATTTTATGAGGCCAATTTTTGTATATGAGCCCAATTTTTGTATCTCCTCATGTCTAGAAAAGCACTAAAATCCTTTGTTGTGATGTCTGCTACTCATGACTAGCAGTAACCTTTACGAGATTAGCAGAAAATTTCTGCAAAAAATATGTGCTTGATTGCATGTACTCCCCCTTCAGCAAAATCACATACATACTGACCTTCCCCCCACCTTTTTGGAGCAGTTCCTCAGAGCTATCTGAGATGCTGTCTCCCAGGCTATAGTCCTCATTTTGCCCCAAATAAAACTTAACTCACAACTCTCACGTTGTGCATTTTTTTAGAGTTGCCACATGCAAGAAGGGAATTGCCTAGCTGAGATTTGTAGATTCAAGAAGGAGGAGAGTACATGACTTACCAATTTGATAGTGACTAATATTAATTTGTTATTTAAAGCTGTAAACATGACAGAAAATATTTACTCATGCATATTTTTCTTTTGAGTTTTAATTGAGTGCCTTCAACAGGCCAGCTATTGCATTTAGAGTACAAACTGTAATGTAATGAGAGAATTTAGAGGAAGAGGGTGTAAAGTCAAAGAATTGAATCTTGGAAGACTGCCTTAGAGTTAAGTTAAAGGCAGAGGAATCAATGAAGAAACATGTGAGAGGTAATGTAGTACAGGGAGAATGAGGAGGGTATTGAAAAGGGTTTGAAGAAGAAGGTGATCAGTTGTGGTGAACACAGCAGAGGTTGAGAAACACAAAAATGGGGAGGGGTCACTGGGATTGGCAAAAGAAAGCATTAAAAATCTCTTAGAGTGACTTCCCTGGTGGTCCAGTGGTTAAGACTCTGTGCTTCCACTGCAAGGGCATGGGTTCAATCCCTGGTTAGGGAACTAAGATCTCACATGCCTCGTGGAGTAGCAAAAAAAAAAAAAACTCTTAGAGTCAAGTAGGCAGGAGAAGAAAGTAGAGTTGAGGAGACTGATGAAGAAAGACCCAGAAGAAATAAAATGAGAAAACAAGGCAGAATGCCACACTAATGGAAGGCTAATGATTAGAAGGAAGAAGAAAAAAATAGCTGATCCTCTTAGAATGAAGGGAAAACACAACACAGATATGATTTACTGTTAACCCAATCACCTGCTTTCAAAATTAAATGTATTTATTTACATAAATCTATAATTATTAAATATTTCTTACACATGATGTAATCTACTATAAATTATACGTGCAGTTTAAAGACCACATTAAATGAACACTGACTTTGAACTAAAGGAATGTCCATAAATATTATAATAATACTGGATTTTTGTGTGACTATTTTATAGAATTGGATAGATTAAATCTAATATATATGAATTACAAAGTATCTAGTGGGATAATAAATGGCTTATTTTCTATTTTTTTGGATGAATGATGGTTAATAATTATTTTTTTCTCCCAAATTGGAGAAACTTCATGGAGGATGAAGAACGTAGGAGATAAACAATGTCAAGAGGGGGAAACAAATGAAAATTTCCAAATTTGATGATGTTCCCAGCATAGAGAAAAAGGATTGATTCAAGAAAGAAAAATTAGTTTAGAAGATCAATAGTATATTTGGTAAGAAGTAGTAAAGAGCTGGAAGAAGAATATAAAACTTTACTACCACATATTCTGGGAGTTTGCAGTGTTTTTATGGAGAGGACTTCACTTTACAAATGAAGGTTGGCGATACAAAGGTTCTGAATTTTATTTAGGGTGGCACAAAGTCATTGTTTATGATTAACATGAGAGTATCAGTGCAAAAAAGAAAAGGAGAGTATGGGAAAGATGAATTAAGTTGTAGTAAATTTTGCATTTTATTTAATGTGGTGAATTTTTACTAATGAAGAACTGAATGTAATGACATATTACCAGTGATAATTGGGAAGTAAAATAGAAAGGAATTTCCAGAAGAACAAGATGAAATTGTACATGTTAAGGAAATATTGTCCAGAACAACTGAGCATTTTTGGGGTGGTGAAAATAGCAACTGCAATTCTTTATAGTCCCATGAAAGTCCAAAATCTAAAAAGGAACAGATACTTAACTGAATAAAATGGTAGAACAAAATAATTCCACAAAAGCAACATGTATGGTGGTTCTAGTATTCTGAAGAGCCTACACAAGGCAAGATGGTTTCCAGAGTATAGAATGCACAGAGCAAAATCAAACAAAAAGTAAAAGTAATAGTAGGGTTCTTACTTTTAAAGACCTTACACATCTTACAATTCGTAACATAAGACACTTATGCAAACAAATAAATGCGCAATATGATATAGTACAAATTATTTGCAAAAAATAGTTTCAAATAAAGTACCAATTTTCAGAAGCTTTCTTCTCATTCACTGAAACTCAATCCTCATTCAGCATCTGAAAAAGGGATTTTCAAGTCTCATGGTCAAGTATACATACTCTACTGAGGTTGAGTTGAGATTAACTTGGTAGGTCTGAATCAATTTTCTATCAAAAGCTTATTTTGAAAATATTCAGTTGAATGGAGGCAAAACTGCCTCCACATGGTTACTTTTAAAATAACCAGTTTGACTTAACATGGCTTATTCTTTATTTCTGTGTAGAAACACCCATCATTTTCTTTAGGAAGCCTGTACACTCATAAGACTTTCATATTTTAACATATACTCTAAAACAGTACTTTTCAAAAAAAACTTAAAAAATTATTTCTCAACTTAAAAGTATTTTTATTGCACAGATATGTTAGTTTGTTGAATGACGTCAGATTGGTTCTTTCTATATGATTCTCCAGAGGACATTTAAAAATTCTCCCTTACATTCCAGTTGGTATTCTTATTATACTGCCTGTCATACAAGAGGTGCTCAAGTAAAATTTTAAGAATGAATGCATATTGTGAATATCCCTAAAGGGACTTTATTTTACAGCATTTGACAGTGTATTTTTCATCTTGGAAACTTGGGTTTTTGGAATACCTTTTAATACCTCCCAGACCCAGTGTTCCTGGAGAATACTGGAGAATGCTGCTTACATAAACTGCCACAAATCCAATGCAATCAAGGCTAATACTCAAAGAGAGACTTTTTACTCAAGAGTGTTTATCAAATAATGGTTTCAAGGAAATAGGATATGACTAAATGAATTGGCAAAGAAGTAATGATCACTGTGTCTCAGAATACCAACCTGATTATGTCATTCATTTGCTCAAAAGCTTCTTATTCTCCACTATTTTTAAAATGAATTCCATGCCTTTTGCAATACCTTGATATTTAAATTACTTTATTATTTGACCCCAGTATATCAGATTCTTTTCTCTAGTTTGTTCCTGTGGTGGGGGAAAAAAAGAAAAGCATACCTGACCTCACAGAGTCTGTTTTATTGAGAAGAAAAGAGAGTAAACAAAATAAATAAGTACAATTGGCTATATGGTGATGAATGATATGAAGAAAAATTAAGTGGAGAAAGATATATGGGAAGATAGAAGTTATAAATAAGAATGATCGGGGAAGGCCTCGCCTAGATGGTGACATCTGTACAAGACCTGAAGAGGGTGAAGGGATGAGTCACATAGACTCATGACATTAAAGTTGCAGGTAGAAGCATAGAAAGGATAAAAGCCCTGAGTGGACCCATGACTGAAGTTCTCTGAGGACTGTTTCACATCATTTCTCTTTCCTTTTTCTCTACTCCTGTGTCACCCACCTTCTATCTCCATTTATTTACCCAATCAGTCAGTGATTTTGTTGTATATGCACTTTTCTTCCTCACTAAGTTGGAGGTTCTTTGAAGGCCTATTCTGGGTCTTATTCATCTTTTTATTTTCAGTAGTGCCTAGTGTGATGTTATGTTTTTTAGGAAGCTCTCAACAAATACTAATTAAATTGAAGGCATATTTCTCAATTTGGCTTTCCCATTTCCATCCCTCTCCTATGTGCTGCTGTAGATTTTAGGATAATATTAATGGCACCTGACAAGGCAGGGATCCCTAATCTCCTATCTTTCTTTAGGAGCCTGAGATGGGAATCCTGTAGAGGATGGGAGATTCTCAGTGTTAGAGTTGGGAGGAATTACTCCCCTGCAACTGAAGAATTTTCTTTTTCTTGTGTCCTTGCTGGGTTGGCGATGCAGAGCTTTTACTGCTTGGTGGCCATGTAGACCATGAAGTCAAACACATGGTTGCTATGGTCATATTAATTCTCCCACTGGGAAATGAGCTTCATGTAGTATTCACTGAATCAATGCCTACCTCAGCCTCAAAGCTGAAGGTGTGATTTTTCACTTTGAATATCATAGGAGGCAAACTGGTCTTTTTTATATCTCAGGATATGATCTTCAGAGAACTCTTCAATGTCTGCTTCATCACCTTCTTAATGCATCGTATTTGGTAGTTCTACTAGGTTGAATAGTATCCTGTCCAAATTCATGTCCACCCAGAACCTCAGAATGTGACTTTACTTGAAAATGTATTTGCCGATACATGTATAATCAAGATAAGATGAGGTAATATGGATTAGACTGTACCCCAGTTAATCCAGTGACAGATGTCCTTATAGGAAAGAAGAGGGAAATTTGGTCAGAGATATGCACAGAGGGAAGAAAAGAGATACACAGGGAGAATGCCTGTACATTATATGTCTCTGTGAAGACAGAGGCAGAGAATGAAAAGATGCATCTACAAGCCAAGGAATGCCACAGATTGCTGGCAACTGTCAGCAGCTAAGAGAAAAGCATGGAACAATTATCCCCCTGAGTCCCCAAGAGGCAACTAATCCTGCTGACATCATGATTTTGCACTTTTGCCCTCTTGAACTGTGAGAGAATACATTTCTATAGTCTTCAGTCAGCCAGTTTGTGACAATTTGTTATGGCAGGCCTTGGAAAATTATACAGTAGCATTCTCTAGACAGTAGGTCAGACCTAATATAATCAGGTTGGGTGTGAGGACACAGAAGACCACACCAGTCAGTTTCAGAGGCAGCTCTGGGGTAACTTCCCCCACAGCCTGGGCCGTGCCAGGAAATACAGGGGCTGTGCTCTGGACAGTACCATGGCCATAGTGCCACTGCCAGTGGACCATCTTTGGTCTTCTGGGCAGCAGTGATGTCATGGACTGTGGTCGTCAGAGCTTTGTTAGTTCCCTCACAATGCCAAAATTTCATGAATGACCTTGGCTAAAGGAGTCAAGTACTTGGTGCAGTACAATGCTTTTGTGACAATCTTGAGGGAGTTGTCATTCCTCTTGGTTTAGTCTCATTCCCAAAACAGAGGCATCAGCAGAAGCGGGAGAGAAAATGACCTTTTGGCTTCACTCTAATAGTGGGGCTTGGCATTTTCTCAGGTTGTTATTACAAGAAAACTTTGGGAAGTATAGCATATGTCTATTACCTTGATTGTGGTGATGGTACAATGGGTGTTTGCATATGTCCAAACTCATTAAGTTGTACACATTAAGCACATGTAGTTCTTTCAACTATTCTTCAATAAAACTGTGAAAAAAAAAGATACATGGACTCTACAATATATCCAGCACCAGCATTACCCTGTTTGATGTTGGTGGTATCCCAATTCTAGAAAATGGAGCTGAGTTTTCCAATCACTATAAGTTTTGTGTTCTCAGCCTTGATGGTACCATTGAACTTGCATTGGCTGTTCTTGGGGTCAAGAAAAGGGTTATTTATGGCCACAATAGCCACATTGTAAGAATTGAAAACAACTCTGGTCACGTGATCACATCTGTTCATCCCAATCTTCACCATCATGTCTCAAGGATGAAGTTGGCTTTGGACCAGAAGCTGTGGCTTTTGATTGAATAAGGAAGAACAGAGGCTCAATTTAGCTTTCATTGGTTTCTTGCTATAGCTCTTATAAAATGGAAAAAGAAAGAGTTAAAAGAGTTTTTTTTTTTTTTTTAATTCAAAGACTTCATATGTACTAAGCAAGAAACTCTTTGGAGATTATATATATACATATATATATATATATATATATATATATATATATAATTTTTTTTTTCTTCCTCAGTAAAGCAATCAGTAAAAAGTTGTTTTTGCCACAGTCACTTGTTTTGGGAACATCCCACATTGCAAAGATTGTTTTGCACTTTTCTGTGAATATCAGAAATAGGCAAGAACAATGAGATAGCTTTTTGCCATTGTCACAATCTTCAGTTAAGTGATGCATAGCTTCACAGTCAAATGTCGACCATGCCTGCAATGCTCCTTGATTAAAACATGGGCATTCTAAATCTCTTCTATTTCATAGCTAATATTTAATGAGACCAGGTTGTATGTCAAGAATTCCCATCTATGCCCTAAAAAACAGACAAGAATGTACTGAGTAACACAAGTGCATTTTATAGGTGGTGAGATAAATATTTTAATAAGATGTAAATCAAAATGACATATAGGATGTGACAATTGTCCTAAGTTGTAATAGTAAACTTTGCTTTAAATAAAGTGTAATATATTTCCTAAATTTTCTTCCTTAATTTCATATTGAGCAAAATACTAATCCTGTAGAAACAGTCACAAGTATTACGACCAATGTACTTGGCAGATTTTAAGCTGGAGAAGTAAATGTGAAGAGTAATACCAACTTGTGATAATAAACTTTTTGATAATATTGCCACTGAGTTTCTATGAGAAGATCAAAAGGTTTGGATTGGATTTAATTAAAAAATATAAAGACTGTGTTGTCTGGAAACTTTATGAATTGTGTCTCAGAGGATGTCTAAGGGATGCAGCCATGCTTTCTGCAATAAACAAGGAAGATTTTTCTTTACTTAATAAACGGTACCCTTACAGAGCATGCAGTCCAAGGCCATGATATTTTAGCTGAGGAAACTGAGGTTTGGAGAAAAGAAATTATTTGACCATCAGAAGAGCTGATAGTAATACTATTTATGAATCTACACAAAGCTGTCAAAATCAATTTCTTTGGGGTTCTTTGGGGCTCTTGTAGAATAAGTTGATAAAAAATCAAATATAACATGCTTATTTCCTTAGGCCATACTTGCCCAGTTTGCTGGATTTGAGAATAGGCTGTTTAGTTGTTTTTGGATAAACTAATAAAATTATAGTCAACAATTATAATGTTAAATACAGGATGGAATTTGTGGGGAAGGAAATGTTGAAACATTAGTTCCAAATATGTTCCTCATGTAATGAGAAAAGCATGCATTTTTAAAACACATTTTCTTATTTGGTATTTTGTTTAGGTTCTAAATAAGTGGTTAAAAAAAGCTGACTCTTGCTATATCAAGATTCTGATTATCCAAACATTTAAACATATATATGTGGAAGCTTATAACAAAAGAAAGCATGCCATGAATAACATGAATAGAGGATACGTATTAAGTCTACGAAAAAAATCATTTCTAGGATGACTCATTAGGCAAAATCCTTTTGTAGCAGCAGATAATGTCTTTTTATGAAGCCCACTACGGATGGGAAAATAGCACAGTAAAATTCACCACATTTATGTGAAGCAGTGTCAGGAGTGAGATGGTAGAGTGTGTGGTGACCCCTACCCACTCTCAGTTGTCCAGGTGACTGGCATCTCCTGTCCCCACCACCTCCTGGCACTTTGTGTTGCAACGAGGAAGGGGTCTCTCATGGGATCTGTGGGGTCTCTCATGAGAATATAGCTTTGGTTGAGTCTGTGCCTATAGACATGGCTGTGGCGATGCCTCTGGCTGCTGGGGTGTCTGCCATCTTCTATAAATGGCTATTTCTGTCACTGTTTACAAGTTAAATGCTTTTTGTGCCTCCAGACTGCTAGATTTGTAGGTGATGTGACAGACTGAATTTTTGTGTCCTCCCCCCACAAAGTCACATACTGAAATTCATTTTAACCCCCAATGTAATTGCATATGGAGATGAGACCTTTGGAAGGTACTTAGAATTATATGAGGTCACGACCATGGGGTCCTCGTAATGGGAAGGCAGAGAATGAGGTTTCTCTCTCTCTCCACTCCACCCTGCCCACAAACACAGAGGAAAGACCATGAGGACAGAGGGAGAAGGCAGCCACCTATGTACATCCCAAAGGGAGAGCCATCACCAGAAACAGAACCTACTGTCACCTTGATTTTGGACTTCCAGCCTCTAGAACTATGAGAAAATAGATCTCAGTTGTTTAAGCCACCCAGTCTATGGTATTTTGTTATGGCAGCCTGAGCAGATTAAGACAGTTGATTTCTGTAGCACTTCATGACATTGTTTCTAGACCTAATTCAACACTAATTATCATTGCAAATCCATTTTGAGGAGTGTCTACAAAATGATGCATAGGTCAGGTTATTATGGTAATGGCATAGCATGGCCAGATGACAGGTCATATGATTCTAAAATGTACCAAAATTATGTTATAATAATACTGCTTGATCATTCTGATTGTGCTTGTGCAATGACACATTTAAAACTTTTGAATAAAATAATTTACTGATTTTTAATACACATTTCTATTAGCTCAATTAATTTGTTTTCTTATTATTGGTGTTATAAATAATTTTCACCGGTTGAGTTTTCAATAAAAGTCATTGATACAATGTTTTAAACATACAAACCTTGATAAATTGTTTTCAATACCTCAGCAGCATTTTCTGTGGATCCAGAAAAAAAAAGTACTTGCTTTAAATGCTGTGAATGTAAAATGAGAGTACATATATGTACTGTCTAGGATGAAGCCTGACACACAGTATGTGCTCAACAAGTGTTAGTTATCTTCCTTTCTCTCTTAGTTCTCATAATTTGTCCTGAATGCTCATCCTGAAACCCCAGTGTCCCATAGTAAGGGAGAGGGGTGTAAATATTAAAGATTAAAGTGAAAGATTAAAGAACTTATAGTTCTTCTCCCTTTCAGAGTTGGTTGCCACAGACTGGATAGAAAATGAGTTGATGGTTGTGGTAATAGTGTACTTTACACACATATAAAATACAGGAGATGGATTTAAATCAGATTTGGTGGCTTGTGATTTTGAGGACAAAGGGTCAAAGAGATCCCATAGTCCTAAATCACAGTGACTGTAATACATTGAACACCGACTCAAACTTGGATTGCCTTTAAGTTGCGGTTAAGAAGTAGAAAAACTTGAGAGCCATGATGGTGGTGGTGATTTTATTTGTAGCATAAACATTAATTTATATTTTTGAGGTGGGGCATATACTATTAAATTGAACCATATAAAATGGATTACACTTGAACATGTCTTGTCTGCTGAAACATCAATCACATATGGTTCAACCAAACAGTTCTGGAATGAGGAGAGCAAGTCCTGGCTACAATAGTCTCTAGTTATGTCATGTAAAATCCTGCAACAGCAGATCTCAGTTTGTTTCTCTGTAATATGGGCTTGTGATATTTGTCCTATTCCCTAGACAAAAAGAATGAATGTGAATGTGATTTGAAAACTGTGAATACCTGTATTCAATCAAATTAAGTCATGGTAGAACATCCTTAAATGTGTTGGTTAAAAAATAGTTCTGCCAAAACTACATTTGCTTGCATGTGGTTATGGGCACTTACCATTATAAAATTAAAGAAGTCCATACAGATTGTGTTGAAGGTAATTCTTTAAGGCTTTTGAAAAATCTGTGAGAGGAACTAACTAAATGTATGAATCCAAGCATATCGTGAAGATATATAACTGGACACATAAAATAACTGCTGTCCAGAGAGGAGCAGAGGCTGTGGAGACCTTTGGACACAGCATAAATTTTTACTAGATAATGAAGTCCAAAAAGGACAGATTGGACATTAAATTCTACAGAGTCATTATTATGTACATTTTCACTGAATTTTTATAGTGCATAATCATATTACAAATCAGGCTTTACTATTTGAAAGGAAAGGCACTGACAAGGAAGCCAGTGATGTTTATCAAATTCCCCTCCCTTCCATTTTAATCACTCTGAGGACAAGGGAGATAACCAATGGCAGCTAATAATAAAACTGATAAAAATTCTTACATAAAATGCTTTCTTCCACACTAGGAGGCATGCACCTAATGTATATATTCACCATACTGTAAGTGACACACAATCTAGGATTTTGCTTCAAGATTTTTTAGTCAACTTTTTGGGACTTCCCTGGTGGTCCAGAGGTTAAGAATCTGTGCTTCCACTGCAGGGGGCATGCGTTTGATCCCTTGTTGGGAAACTAAGGTCCTGCATGCCATGTGGCCAAAAAAAATAAATAGAATTTTTAGTCACTTTTGCTCTACATTCAATTGCAATGGACTGAATGTGTATGTCCCACTAAATTCATTTGTTGAAATCCTAACCCCCAATGTGATGGTTTGAGGAGGTGGGCCCTTTGGGAGTTAATTAAGATGGAGCTCTCATGAACTGGACTAGTGTCCTTCTAAAAGAGAACCTGGAGGCTGTCTTACCCACTGTCATCCCAGTGAGGATACAATGGGAATGTGACAGTCTACAACTGGGAAGAGGGTCCTTACTAGAATCTGACCATGCTGGCACCATGATCTCAAACTCCCAGCCTCCAGAACTGTGAGAAGTAAATTTCTGTTATTTATAAGTCACCCAGTCTGTGACACTTTGTTATACCAATCTGAACTAAGACATAATTTAAAATTGCATTTACCCATGAAAAAATTATTTTAATATTCAAGGGCCTGCTTCCCACATAGAATCAAAACCTTTGGAATTAGAGTTGAGGAATCTGAACCTGAGAAGAAGTGATATGAACCTTTAGACTATTTATAACAGCTTGAATAGAATATTTTCATAACTTTTTTCCAAATATAAATATTTCATTCTTTAATTTTATGATTGCTTACTTTAATTTTAGAAATTTTATAAACGGAAGAAAGTAAGTTTCCTAACCACTCTATTTTTATGATATATATTTTAATGGGGGTATATTTTTATTAAATATTATCATTTTTCACTTGTAAACTAAAGAAGTATTGTATGTATTATGTGCCTATAGCCCTTGGATTAATTTCTACCACATTTTGCCAAGTACGCTCTTTATATAGTTCTAGTTAGTTTTGAACCATATATCATTTTTCCAGTGAAAAGTCTAGAAGGTTCCCTTCTTATGTTTGAAGTCTCACTAGGCTCCAAATTACATTTCTACTACAGAGATTCAATTGCAAGAAGGAGGTAGGAGGAGAATGAGAAGTTTTCTGAGGAGAATTTTGTGAGGAAGTTCTGCTAACATAATAAAGTGATATTGTGAGTTATATATATCCAAAGTTTTCAGAACTTTTTTTTAACATTTTAGATTCTCCCAAAGTCTCTTTGGGAAAACCCTGAATTACTATGAATGGATGTTTACCTTATACCATGGAACATGCATTTAACCTAAATGTGTTTCCATTTTTACCCATTTTTTAAAAATCCAAACTTCATGTTGAAGTTCCCTGGAGTTATATGACCCCAACTCGATTTTCTCAATAAGCTTATTGCAAAGACTTCACATGTACAGTTTATACACCAACTTATCTAAAAGTTTTCTTTACCATTTAATCACTGTTTAAGAGCATGCTATATATATCACATTATACATATCAATGCAGATTAATTTTCTGCCAAGATTTATTCATATGTTTGGATTTGGGTAAGGGTCTTACTTTTGAAGTCAATCTCTTTACCCAAACTAATGAAAGAAATTGACAAAGTCTTTTTATGAACACAATATACCTCTCACTTATGAACTTGAGCATCATATGAACAGAAACTTATAGCTTGTTATATTCACTTGCTCCATGGAACCACTTGCTTTAGTCTTCTGTGCTCTTTTTTGGAAAAAATGTTACTTATCTTTGTTTGAGCTGGTTCAATGACAATACAACTTAAGGAAAAAAATTAAGTTTAGCTTCAGAGGGCACATAGTAAATTTAATAAAATTATTATCTGGATAAAATTAAAGTTTTTAAAAAGCATGTGAAAACACTTCATGACTGATTTTTATTCATTTTTTTTTCCCATGAAGCAAAAGATGAAGGAAACATTAACTCTTGGCTTATTGGCAGCCTTTTCTCTGAATTTTCTGGGAGGAATAAGAGAGAAGAATCAGAAGAATACTGCTATGGCACTCAGGGTAATAGCCCTTAATAGGTCCAAGTAAGTGTATGTTCTACATTACCAAGGTCTAGAAATATCAGGGTAAGATTAAACAGAGATTAATAACAATAGAAGACATTAAGTATGTGATCTAATTGTAATCGTGTGTGTCTCTAAATTTCATTCTTATTTCACTTTAATAAATTTAATAGATTTATAGTAATTGCCAACAGTTGTGCTTAAATATTTTAATTATGATTTCTATTTTGGTAAATTGCACAATTAAGTAGAAATAGAACCTCTCACTTACCCACACATATGGAATCAATGTCTTAGAACTGAAAGTATAAGCAGGAGTCACTCTATATATATATCGTGTTTCACTATAAAAAGCAGAAGAGATTTATTTATTTGCATATGACCAATACATTAATTTAAGAAAGACCAGAAAGGCCAGGTGCCTTTATATCTATGCTATACATAGATATAAAATTATACAATTAATTAAAAATCACAGGCAAATATTGCATATCACATATTGGTTTGAAATCATTGATTTTGTGAGGAAAGGGAGCATGAATAATTCTCACAAAGAACATGGCTATAGGGGATAGAAACAAAAATGAATATTTTAGAAATCATAAAAGGATGGTGTTTGGGCAACTTGAGGTAGAAATCAATACAGAGAAAGAATTTGAAGAATTAGCCATGATGTATGTACAGCAAGAAAGGACAGAGCTGAACAAGTAGAAGGGGCGCTTATCTAGAAGAGTGATACTAAACCAATAAAGGTAGCTGAACAGTTGAGTGATACAAAAATCATACAGACAGAGCATTACTCTGCATGTACTAAGGATGTGCAGAAAAGGAGGACTGCTTGCATGGATAAAGACTATCATTAAACTTAGAGTTAAATTATGTCTCTTTAGGTTTGGGTTCAGAAAACCTTTTGAATGTCAGAACATATGTTCAAAATAGTGATATTTATGATTATTGTGTATTGATTTTAAAAATAAAACTTTTAGAGAATTGGTGAATCAGTAAGTTCCAACCCGAAGTTCTGAATCTATACAGTTCTACTAAGTCAGTAATGGGATCTATGAATGATTTTTAATGTATAAAATCTTTAAGAAATTATACATATTCCTGTGTGATTATGTTGAAAGGGCACTTAAAAATGTTTCTTTACTTTTGACTAAAATTAAATCAATTTATTGCACTAATACTATATCTTATGCTGATACAAAGTTCTGATTGGCCCCAATATGTCTTTGATTAATAAAAAATGAGAAGATACGTATTACTTCATAAATGCAGTGCTCCCAGCGAATTTCCCTGCTGTTGTCAATGAGCAGCAGTTTATTGCTCTGTAGTTTTAAAATCTACAAGGCTTTGAAGAAAATTTGTGTGACACCCCAGGCCTTGCTCCACTGTCTCTGGGAAATGGTGATATATGAGAGCAGTAGGAAAGGAACCTATGCTTTGCAGGGATTACACCTGTAGTCACTCTTTTATTTTGTTATGACAACCTGCTAGGTTTTTACTACTGGTAAAATTATGTACTATGAATACAACTATAAGCAAGATTATTGTTTAGAATAGAAAGAGAGATAAAGAATTTCTCAGACAAACAAAAACTAAAAGAATACAGCAATACTAAACCTATCCTAAAAGAAATATTGAAAGGTCTTCTCTAAATAGAAAAGAAGCACGAAGATATTGGAAAGAGGAAATCACAACTGGAAAGTCAATCACTTAACTAAGCCAGTAGACAGTTAACAAAATTTATTTGTGGAAGCGATGATAAACACAAGGAACAGCAAAAGGATAAACATGAAGGTGTAAAAGAGGATGTCAAAATCATAAAATGTGGGGCAGCAAAGTTAGAAATGTAGATTCTTTTTTTAGAATGTGTTTGAGGCAGGATGACTATCAATCTAAAGCAAGCAGATATAGAAAGGGGTTAACATACTTGAAAACAGGGTAACCACAAATCAAAAACATACAGTAGATTCACAAGAACTAAAGAGAAGAAAATCAAGCACAAAATAAAAGGAAATCATCAAACCACAAAAAAACACACAAAAAACAAAAAGAGAAAGGAACAAAGAAGCAACATAGAATCAACTGGAAAACAAGGTTTAAAATGGCAATATACACATATTTATCAATAATTACCTTAAAGGTCAATGGACTAAATGCTCCAATCAAAATACATAGAGTGGCAGACTGGATAAAAAAACCAAGAGCCTATAATATGCTGCCTACAAGAGACCCACTTTAGGGCAAAGGACACAAAAAGATTGAAAGTGAGGGGATGGAAAAAGATATTTCATGCAAAAGGAAATGACAAGAAAGTGGGGGTCACAATACTCATATCAGACAAAATAGACTTTAAAACAAAGGTCATAAAGAACGATAAAGAAAGGCACTATATAATGATAAAAGGATCAGTACAAGAAGAGGATTTTACACTCGATATATGTGCACCTAATATAGGAGCATCCAAATACATAAAACAAATACTGATGGACATAAAGGGAGAAATTGATGGGAATACAGTAATTTTTATTTTATTTTATTGTATTGTATTTTATTATGGTGGTAAGAACACTTAACCTGAAATCTACCCTTTTAAATTTTTAAGTGCACAACACAGTACCATTAATTATAAGTACAGTGTTGTACAGCAGATCTCTAGAACATACTCATTTTGCATTACCAAAACTTTATAGCTGTTGAACTGCAACTCCCTGTTTCTCCTCCTCCAAGCTCCTCATACCATCATTCTACTCTGTTTCTATGAGTTTGACTATTTTAGTTACCTCATACAAGTGGAATTATGCAGTATTTGTCCAGTGACTGCCTTATTTCATTAACATAATGTTCTTCAGGTTCATCCATGTTGTCAAAAAAGGCAATATTTCCTTCTTTCTTAAGGCTCTGAATAACACTCCATTGTGTGCATACGCCACGTTTTCTTTATCCATTCATCTATCGATGGACGTTTAGGTTGTTTCCAAATCTTGGCTGTTACGAATATTGCTGCAACGAGTATGAGAATGCAGATATGTCTTCCAGATTCTGATTTCAATTCATTTGGTTAAATACCCAGTAGTGAGATTGCTGGATCACGGTAGTTCTGTTTTTAATTTTTGGAGAAACGTCCATGGTGTTTTCCACAGCAGTGGTACCCTTTTACATTCCCACCAGCAGTGTACTGAGACTCCAACTAGAGAAAATTTTAGTAGTTAGACGATGAAATAAAACCAAGAATTAGGTTTCAACACCTGTGTTTTTCCAGTCTTAAGTGGGCTGTTGTGATTAATGAGCAGAACCTTGCAGAAAAGAGCTATGCGGGGGGGGGACCTTGAAGATGGCGGAAGAGTAAGACGCGGAGATCGCCTTCCTCCCCACAGATACACTAGAAATACATCTACACGTGGAACACTCCTACAGAACACCTACTGAAGGCTGGCAGAAGACCTCAGACCTCCCAAAAGGCAAGAAACTCCCCACGTACCTGGGTAGGGCAAAAGAAAAAAAGAAAAAAACAGAGACAAAAGAATAAGGACGGCACCTGCACCAGTGGGAGGGAGCTGTGAAGGAGGAACGGTTTCCACACACTAGAAGCCCTTTCGCGGGCGGAAACTGCGGCAGGCGGAGGGGGGAGCTTCGGGACCGCGGAGGAGTGCACAGCGACGGGTGCGGAGGGCAAAGCGGGGAGATTCCCGCACAGAGGATCGGTGCCGACCGGCACTCACCAGCCCGAGAGGCTTGTCTGCTCACCCGCCGGGGCGGGCGGGGCTGCGAGCTGAGGCTCGGGTTTCGGTTTCGGACAGAGCGCAGGGAGAGGACTGGGGTTGGCGGCTTGAACATAGCCTGAAGGGGTTAGTGCACCAAGGCTAGCCGGGAGGGAGTCCAGGGAAAAGTCTGCACCTGCCGAAGAGGCAAGAGACTTTTTCTTCCCTCTTTGTTTCCTGGTGCGCGAGGAGAGGGGTTTAAGAGCGCTGCTTAAAGGAACTCCAGAGACGGGCGCGAGCCGCGGCTAAAAGCGTGAACCCCAGAGACGGGCGCGAGCCGCGGCTAAAAGCGCGAACCCCAGAGACGGGCGGGAGACACTAAGGCTGCTGCTGCCGCCACCAAGGGGCCTGTGTGTGAGCACAGGTCACTCTCCACACCCCTCTTCCGCGGAGCCTGTGCAGCCCGCCACTGCCAGGTTCCCGGGATCCAGGGACAACTTCCCCGGGAGAACGCACGGCGGGCCTCAGGCTGGAGCAAAGTCACGCTGGCCTCTGCCACCGCAGGCCCGCCCCGCACGCAGTGCCCCTCCCCCCCCCACCCCCGGCCTGAGTGAGCCGGAGACCCCAATCAGCGGCTCCTTTAACCCTGTCCTGTCTGAGCAAAAAACAGACGCCCTCCAGCGACCTACACGCAGAGGCAGGGCCAAATCCAAAGCTGAGCTCCTGTGAGCTGTAAGAACAAAGAAGAGAAAGGGAAATCTCTCCCAGCAGCCTCAGAAGCAGCGGATTAAAGCTCCACAATCAACTTGATGTACCCTGCATCTGTGGAATACCTGAATAGACAAGGAATGATCCCAAATTGAAGAGGTGGAATTTAGGAGCGAGATCTATGATTTTTTTCCCTTTTCCTCTTTTTGTGAATGTGTACGTGTATGCTTCTGTGTGAGATCTTGTCTGTATAGTCTTGCTTCCACCATTTGTCCTAGGGCTCTATCCGTCCATGGTTTTTTTTTTTAATTTTTTTTCTTAATAATTAATTTTAATTGTAATAACTTTATTATACTTTACCTTCGTTCTTTCTTTCTTTCCTTCCTTCCTTCCCTCCTTTAGACAACGAATCACCCCAAATTGAGGAGGTGGTCTCTGAGAGCAAGATTTATGATTTTTCCCCATTTACCTCTGTTTGTGAGGGTGTATGTGTATGCTTCTGTGTAAGATTTGCTCTGTATAGCTTTGCTTCCAACATTTGTCCTAAGGTTCTACCCGTCCCTTTTTTTTTTCTAAATATTTTTTAATTCAATAACTATATTATACTTTATTTTATTTTTACTGTATCTTCTTTCTTTCTGTCCTTTTTCCTTCTTTCCCTCCCTCCTTCCTTCCTTCCTCCCTCTCTCCCTCCTTTATTTCCTTCTTTGCTTCTTTCTTCCTTCCTTCTTTTCCTCCTTTCCTTCTTTCTTTCCTCATACTTCTACTAATTCACTCTACTTTTTCTCCCTTTTATTCTGAGCCGTGTGGATGCAAGGCTCTTGGTGCTCCAGCCAGGAGTCAGGGCTCTGCCTCTGAGGTAGGAGAGCCAACTTCAGGACACTGGTCAACAAGAGACCTCCCAGCTCCACATAATATTAAACGGCGGAAATCTCCCAGAGACCTGCATCTTAACACCAGCACCCAGCTTCACTCAACGGCCAGCAAGCCACAGTGCTGGACAACCTATGCCAAACAACTAGCAAAAGAGGGACACAACCCCACCCATTAGCAGAGAGGCGGCCTAAAATCATAATAAGTCCACAGACACCCCAAAACACACCACCAGACGTGAACCTGCCCACTAGAGAGACAAGATCCAGCCTCATCCACCACAACACAGGCACTAGTCCCCTCCACCAGGAAGCCTACACAACCCATTGAAACAACCTTAGCCACTGGAGACAGACATCAAAAACAACAGGAACTACGAACCTGCAGGCGGCAAAAAGGAGACCCCAAACACAGTAAGATAAGCAAAATGAGAAGACAGAAAAACACACAGCAGATGAAGGAGCAAGATAAAAATGCACCAGACCTAACAAATGAAGTGGAAATAAGCAGTCTACCTGAAAAAGAATTCAGAATAATGATAGTAAGGATGATTTGAAATCTTGGAAATAGAATGGACAAAATGCAAGAATCAGTTAACAAGTACCTAGAAGAAATAAAGATGAAACAAGCAACGATGAACAATGCAATAAATGAAATTAAAAGTACTCTAGATGGGATCAATAGCAGAATAACTGAGGCAGAAGAACGGATAAGTGACCTGGAAGATAAAATAATGGAAATAACTACTGCAGAGCAGAATAAAGAGAAAAGAATGAAAAGAACTGAGGACAGTCTCAGACACCTCTGGGACAACATTAAACGCACCAACATTCGAATTATAGGGGTTCCAGAAGAAGAAGAGAAAAAGAAAGGGACTGAGAAAATATTTGAAGAGATTATAGTTGAAAACTTCCCTAATATGGGAAAGGAAATAGTTAATCAAGTCCAGGAAGCACAGAGAGTCCCATACAGGATAAATCCAAGGAGAAATACGCCAAGACACATATTAATCAAACTGTCAAAAATTAAATACAAAGAAAGCATATTAAAAGCAGAAAGGGAAAAACAACAAATAACACACAAGGGAATCCCCATAAGGTTAACAGCTGATCTCTCAGCAGAAACCCTACAAGCCAGAAGGGAGTGGCAGGACATACTGAAAGTGATGAAGGAGAAAAAACTGCAACCAAGACTACTCTACCCAGCAAGGATCTCATTCAGATTTGATGGAGAAATTAAAACCTTTACAGACAAGCAAAAGCTGAGAGAGTTCAGCACCACCAAACCAGCTTTACAACAAATGCTAAAGGAACTTCTCTAGACAAGAAACATAAGAGAAGGAAAAGACCTATAATAACGAACCCAAAACAATTTAGAAAATGTGAATAGGAACATAGATATCCATAATTACCTTAAATGTAAATGGACTAAATGCTCCCACCAAAAGACACAGATTGGCTGAATGGATACAAAAACAAGACCCTTATATATGCTGTCTACAAGAGACCCACTTCAGACCTAGAGACACATACAGACTGAAAGTAGGGGGATGGAAAAAGATATTCCATGCAAATGGAAACCAAAAGAAAGCTGGAGTAGCAATTCCCATATCAGACAAAATAGACTTTAAAATAAGGACTATTAAAAGAGACAAAGAAGGACACTACATAATGATCAAGGGATCGATCCAAGAAGAAGATATAACAATTGTAAATATTTATGCACCCAACATAGGAGCACCTCAATACATAAGGCAAATACTAACAGCCATAAAAGGGGAGATTGACAGTAACACATTCATAGTAGGGGACTTTAACACCCCACTTTCACCCATGGACAGATCATCCAAAATGAAAATAAATAAGGAAACACAAGCTTTAAATGATACATTAAACAAGATGGACTTAATTGATATTTATAGGACACTCCATCCAAAAACAACAGAATACACATTTTTCTCAAGTGCTCATGGAACATTCTCCAGGATAGATCATATCTTGGGTCACAAATCAAGCCTTGGTAAATTTAAGAAAATTGAAATTGTATCAAGTATCTTTTCTGACCACAATGCCATGAGACTAGATGTCAATTACAGGAAAAGACCTGTAAAAAATACAAACACCTGGAGGCTAAACAATACACTACTTAATAATGAAGTGATCACTGAAGAAATCAAAGAGGAAATAAAAAAATACCTAGAAACAAATGACAATGGAGACACGACGACCCAAAACCTATGGGATGCAGCAAAAGCAGTTCTAAGGGGGAAGTTTATAGCAATACAAGCCCACCTTAAGAAGCAGGAAACATCTCGAGTAAACAGCCTAACCTTGCACCTCAAGCAATTAGAGAAAGAAGAACAAAAAAAACCCCAAAGCTAGCAGAAGGAAAGAAATCATAAAGATCAGATCAGAAATAAATGAAAAAGAAATGAAGGAAACGATAGCAAAGATCAATAAAACTAAAAGCTGGTTCTTTGAGAAGATAAACAAAATAGATAAACCACTAGCCAGACTCATCAAGAAAAAGAGGGAGAAGACTCAAATCAATAGAATTAGAAATGAAAAAGGAGAAGTAACAACTGACACTGCAGAAATAAAAAAAATCATGAGAGATTACTACAAGCAACTCTATGCCAATAAAATGGACAATCTGGAAGAAATGGACAAATTCTTAGAAATGCACAACCTGCCAAGATTGAATCAGGAAGAAATAGAAAATATGAACAGACAAATCACAAGCACTGAAATTGAAACTGTGATTAAAAATCTTCCAAAAAACAAAAGCCCAGGACCAGATGGCTTCATAGGTGAATTCTATCAAACGTTTAGAGAAGAGCTAACACTTATCCTTCTCAAACTCTTCCAAAATATAGCAGAGGAAGGAACACTCCCAAATTCCTTCTATGAGGCCACCATCACCTTGATACCAAAACCAGACAAGGATGTCACAAAGAAAGAAAACTACAGGCCAATATCACTGATGAACATAGATGTAAAAATCCTCAACAAAATACTAGCAAACAGAATCCAACAGCACATTAAAAGGATCATACACCACGATCAAGTGGGGTTTATTCCAGGAATGCAAGGATTCTTCAATATACGCAAATCTATCAATGTGATAAACCATATTAACAAATTGAAGGAGAAAAACCATATGATCATCTCAATAGATGCAGAGAAAGCTTTCGACAAAATTCAACACCCATTTATGATAAAAACCCTGCAGAAAGTAGGCATAGAGGGAACTTTCCTCAACATAATAAAGGCCATATATGACAAGCCCACAGCAAACATCATCCTCAGGAGTGAAAAACTGAAAGCATTTCCACTAAGATCAGGAACAAGACAAGGTTTTCCACTCTCACTACTCTTATTCAACATAGTTTTGGAAGTTTTAGCCACAGCAATCAGAGAAGAAAAGGAAATAAAAGGAATCCAAATTGGAAAAGAAGAAGTAAAGCTGTCACTGTTTGCAGATGACATGATACTATACATAGAGAATCCTAAAGATGCTACCAGAAAACTACTAGAGCTAATCAATGAATTTGGTAAAGTTGCAGGATACAAAATTAATGCACAGAAATCTCTGGCATTCCTATATACTAATGATGAAAAATCTGAAAGTGAAATCAAGAAAACACTCCCATTTACCATTGCAACAAAAAGAATAAAATATCTAGGAATAAACCTACCTAAGGAGACAAAAGACCTGTATGCAGAAAATTATGACACTGATAAAAGAAATTAAAGATGATACAAATAGATGGAGAGATATACCATGTTCTTGGATGGGAAGAATCAACATTGTGAAAATGACTCTACTACCCAAAGCAATCTACAGATTCAATGCAATCCCTATCAAACTACCACTGGCATTTTTCACAGAACTAGAACAAAAAATTTCGCAATTTGTATGGAAACACAAAAGACCCCGAATAGCCAAAGCAATCTTGAGAACAAAAAAAGGAGCTGGAGGAATCAGGCTCCCTGTCTTCAGACTATACTACAAAGCTACAGTAATCAAGACAGTATGGTACTGGCACAAAAACAGAAAGATAGATCAATGGAACAGGATAGGAAGCCCAGATATAAACCCACGCACATATGGACACCTTATCTTTGATAAAGGAGGCAGGAATATACAGTGGAGAAAGGACAGCCTCTTCAATAAATGGTGCTGGGAAAACTGGACAGGTACATGTAAAAGTATGAGATTAGATCACTCCCTAACACCATACACAAAAATAAGCTCAAAATGGATTAAAGACCTAAATGTAAGGCCAGAAACTATCAAACTCTTAGAGGAAAACATAGGCAGAACACTCTATGACATAAATCACAGCAAGATCCTTTCTGACCCTCCTCCTAGAGTAATGGAAATAAAAACAAAAATAAACAAATGGGACCTAATGAAACTTCAAGGCTTTTGCACAGCAAAGGAAACCATAAACAAGACCAAAAGACAACCCTCAGAATGGGAGAAAAATATTTGCAAATGAAGCAACTGACAAAGGATTAATCTCCAAAATTTACAAGGAGCTCATGCAGCTCAATAACAAAAAAACAAACAACCCAATCCAAGAATGGGCAGAAGGCCTAAATAGACATTTCTCTAAAGAAGATATACAGAATGCCAACAAACACATGAAAGAATGCTCAACATCATTAATCATTAGAGAAATGCAAATCAAAACTACAATGAGATATAATCTCACACCAGTCAGAATGGCCATCATCAAAAAATCTAGAAACAATAAATGCTGGAGAGGGTGTGGAGAAAAGGGAACACTCTTGCACTGCTGGTGGGAATGTGAATTGGTTCAGCCACTATGGAGAACAGTATGGAAGTTCCTTAAAAAACTACAAATAGAATTACCATATGACCCAGCAATCCCACTACTGGGCATATACCCTGAGAAAACCAAAATTCAAAAAGAGTCATGTACCAAAATGTTCATTGCAGCTCTATTTACAATAGCCCGGAGATGGAAACAACCTAAGTGTCCATCATCGGATGAATGGATAAAGAAGATGTGGCACATATATACAATGGAATATTACTCAGCCATATAAAGAAATGAAATTGAGCTATTTGAAATGTGGTGGATGGACATGGAGTCTGTCATACAGAGTGAAGTAAGTCAGAAAGAAAAAGACAAATACCGTATGCTAACACATATATATGGAATTTAAGAAAAAAAAATGTCATGAGGAACCTAGCGGTAAGACAGGAATAAAGACGCAGACCTACTGGAGAACGGACTTGAGGATATGGAGAAGGGGAAGGGTGAGCTTTGACAGGGCGAGAGAGAGTTATGGACATATACACACTAACAAACGTAGTAAGGTAGATAGCTAGTGGGAAGCAGCCGCATGGCACAGGGATATTAGCTCGGTGCTTTGTGACAGCCTGGAGGGGTGGGATAGGGAG
Source organism: Monodon monoceros (assembly GCF_005190385.1). NCBI lineage: Eukaryota > Metazoa > Chordata > Mammalia > Artiodactyla > Monodontidae > Monodon > Monodon monoceros. The sequence goes on from NW_021703767.1 coordinate 14,119,704, forward strand.
AGTGGGAGGGAGGGAGACGCAAGAGGGAAGACATATGGGAACATATGTATATGTATAACTGATTCACTTTGTTATAAAGCAGAAACTAACACACCATTGTAAAGCAATTATACCCCAATAAAGATGTTAAAAAAAAAAAAAAGAAAAGAAAAGAGCTATGCATTCACCACTGTCCAGCACTTCGTTTTTCCATTAACACTGGAATCACCCATCATTTGGAAGCTATACTACTTCTGTAACTGAGTTTTTATGGAATCCCTACTGATGTCAAACTGTTCACCAAAGTGCTCCATTCATATAATTCTGAGAATTGGGGACTATGACATTTGAAAATAGATGGAGAAAGAATAGCAATTCCTAACACACTACAAACACTATGGTCTTCCCAGCACAGTAAATGTGACATCCTCCTTAGTCTGTAGTAACTAAATTTTGGCATGACTTTTACTCTTAACAGAAAAACGACTGTTTTTAGAGTCATGACTTCTTATGCAAGTGTTATGGGTTGAATTGTGTTCCCCCTAAAAGATGTTGAAGTCCTAACCTCTGGTATCTGTGAATGTGACCTTATTTGGAAATAAGGATTTTGTAGATAATCAAGTTAAGGGTAGGTCACTAGGGTGGGCCCTCATCCAATATAACTGTGTTCCTATAAAAAGGGAAATTTTAGACACAGACACAGACACTTACAGAGGGAAGATGATGTGAAGATGCAGGAAGAACACAATTTACAAGCCAAGAAACACTTAGAAGCTACCAAGAGCTGGGAGAGAGACCTGGAACAGATTCTCTCTCACAGCCCTTGGAAAGAACCAACTCTGCCAACACCTTGATGCTGGACTTCAAGCCTCCAGAACTGTGATACAATCAATTTCTGTTATTTAAGCCACCAAGTGTGTGGTACTCTGTCATGGCAGCCCTGGCAAGCTAATATTGTAACCTAGCAGTAATTGCTGGATATTGTTAACTTAGATATTTTTTCTAGTATTTATCAATTGATATTATTTTCCTGAAATGACTACAAAGTGAAGAAATAGCAGAAAAATGCTTATAGAATATGTAAAAAGAGTTTATCACTTGCATTAATATGCCTTTTATTAGATTTAAAGAAGAAAACCTTAGAAAACAAATTTTTCATATCGTTTATTTTTCTGATTACAAAGGTAATATTTTATCACTGTTTTACATTTATAAAGTACAGAAAATTTAAAGAAATTAAAATAAACCATAGTTACATTAACCAGAGATAATTACTACTGTAATTTTATTACTTTTGTTTCTAGGCTTTTTAAAAACTGTATGTTTGTACATATATTTCTTTCTGACAACTTTTGTGAAACAATAGTTCTTATTAATTTTCCTTTATTTTAAAATCATAGGGTCATATGGAGCTAGTGGGGCTAATATCTTACTCTCTCATGTGTTTGACAGGATATAGGCTGGTATTATAACCAATGACTTATCTTTTAAAAACACATGTAATTTCATGTTCATATTTGCCATTGTCCTAAAATAGATATTTTAAAAAGCATGGCATGCTACCGTTAGACATTGAAGTATTTTGTTTGGACTGGAATATAAAGCAGTAATCCAAGTGTAGCTCTTATGAAATGTCAAAATGACTACCTAACAGGATGCTTTGTAAAATGGTTTATAAATTCTGTGTAAATGCTTCACAACCCGTAACTTCAAAACACAAACAGATGTCATGAGCCTGTGATTTCAGTCTAAGAGGTGGCCCAAGAGTGCTTGTCCCATTACAAAGACCATGGGAAGGTGCGGAGGAGTCACTAATGAGATTATTTCCTTTTAGTTGATCTCTCATTATGAAATGTATAAAATATAAATGTGGCCTTTATTATTACTAGCAGTAGATAATAGTAACTGAGGTTTGATTCTACCTCCTTCAGGGTGTGTTGCACTAACTTTTAGTGTGGCTTACATATATGAACAATGTGCCTAACTATACTAATGATGTCTCATCTTTATTCACCCATATATGGGTTGCTAGATTTAGCAAACAGAAAAGCAGCACAACTAATTAAATTTAATTCTAGTAACAGTGAATGGTATTCTAATATGTGTCCCCCAAATACTGCATGGGACATACTTATATTAAAAAAATTATTCATTGCTATCTGAAATTCAAATGGAGTGCCCCTGTATTTTATCTGGCAATCCTCAGATACCAATGGGTCCTTCTGAAACTCAACACATGCTTATTCCAGATAAGGTTTAAGAAATGACTTTCTGTGAGACAGTTGTTTCAGCAGTCAAGGAGGAAATTTGTCTACTCTAAACATGCTAAGTGTTGCAGAGAGAAGCTGAATAAAGAGAACAGAAAGGAAGAGAAACTCCCATTTTCTCATTGTTTTTCAGTGAGAATTTACCTTTTCTGGTTCCATATTTAAATTGTTTATAAAAGCATATTCCTCCCAAGAGAAAAAAAAAGTTTAAAGCCTTGAGAGCTCTCTGTTGATTGTCTCTGCCATTCTGCCACTAATCTGATTAGTACAGATTGCTTGGGTTGACATCTGATGACTTTTATAAGAAATACAATGTGTATCTTTAGGGGAGTTGATTGTCCTTTATGTATCTAGTAGTTGAGATATTCACGGAAATGGTAGGCTCACAAACAGTTATAAAAGGGAAAACTACAGCCTCTATTGGATATAAAGTTGTATTATTTGCTGGGGTTGGGGGAAGGAGTGGAGAGTTAGTGGGGAAGTACTGAGATTAGGGTTCAAGGATTACATTTTGGTATGACATACATGGGGGATAAGGACAAAGGACCACTTGAGAAAATTCTCCCTCTGGATTCTGGAGAAATTATATTTACCTGACTTAGGAGGCAGGGTGGGTCGATATGCATTTACATATTTAACTCTAGAGAGACATCAATGACAATTTATAAATCATAGAATCTGAAAACTAGATATGATGTTAAGGTCTTTTGAAATATGGGCATATAGAAATGAGGTAAAAGCCGTACAAAGGAATGATAAATATTGAAAATATGCTGGAGCTGAGGAATGCTGATTTGAAAAAGAAGGAGGGAGGCATTAAGGAGCATGTGTATGAGGGCTTCACATTGAAAACTGAAAATCTGACACTGATTATTTTCAAAATAAATTGGCTTTAAATCAACTGAGAGTAGGAAATGAGTAATGACGAGGCAAGCGGCCAACTATTGGTTTAGGAGATATATCAAGGAATTTAACATAGCTCCAACTTTAGTACAAGATATAATTATAGATTAGTGAAGAGACAGGCAGTGTGTTATTGTACTTCATGACACTTGTGGAATGTATATTCGTAACTCACTGGGGACGTGTGTACGGAGTACACAAATTATTTCTGAAAGTATGTGATTGATTTGGGGAAACTGAAAAAGGTCCATAAAATGAGAGGATTTCTTATGACATAAAATCAAACAAAAATAAGCTTTCTTAAATATAATCTTTTGTGGAAACAAGATGACAAATTGTGATATGCACTCGGTAGATGTCTGATTATGTAGAAAGAGCCTAAGGCAGGCTGTGATACTGAAACTCAAGTAACTTTCTTTTAAAGCTAAGCTGCCTTCTTATCTCCGGATGCCATCTAATTCAATTACTACAGAAATGTGTATGGAGACTGGCTATGGCTCCTGTTACGTTTGTGGGTATGGCTGTGGATATGGCTTCCACCGCGATGGTAGCTGTTATTATGGTTATTATGGCTAACAACTATTTCATTATAGATGACTCAATGAGTTTTGATTCTAGAGCATCATCTTTGAGCATCCTTTGTCTCTTATTTAATTCCTTAGAGATCCATGTGCTTTAAGCACCCTTAGCCTCAACAGCCCTCCACTCAAGAAAAGATGACTCATTGCCTGGTGAAAACCTCATTTGTCTTCAAAATTCATTTTAGTCCTGGACATGATGTGCTATCATTTACTGATTGAAAGTGTGACCGATTATTTTGAAATTTTGAAAAATATGAAAATTCTCTGTGTGTAAGAGTCAATACTTGCTTTAGGCTTTCTGACCATTCTGGGAAACCAGATAACTGTTTAGTTTAGTTGAGCCATATGTCCTTAGTCATTGGTTCTTAAACTTCAATAATTCTTTTTCTCTTTATCTTTTATATTCTAATAAAAATTTGAGTTATTTGTCAGTGTCTGATACATATTCAGTAATTAATAGAGATTTATTAATTGATTGAATATGTTTCCGGCTACACAAAAAATGAAGAAAGGAAGTGGAATGGTCTCATCTTTGGTGTGAAACAGTAGGTTATGATGAACAAAAACAAAGAGAAGAGAAAGAGATAGAAGCGGTCAGAAATTTTTAAGTGACAAAAGGGAAGACTGTCTCAGAGATGAAACTGTAGTCGTGAAATCCATGGTGACAGATGACGAATGACAAATCGTTGTAGAAAATGACACCAAGCAATTGTTTTCAGTATGCAAATAGAGTCTTGGCAAAATCTTAGAAATGTATCTTTCCAGATGTTATTTGCAGATTATCTGACTGCAAAAACAGCACACAGTAAATATTGTATTTACACTGGAGAGTTTTAAATTATAGTAAAAGAAAACCTTTAACAAAGTTAATATGACACACTTAATAACATGTAAATTGCTAATGTATTACATGATAACTAGGCATAACTCAAAACTGGTTCTCACAAATTTAAGTAGCTAAGCAAGCTCAATTTTTAGTTTTCTTTTCTTACAGTTTTGGTATCAAAAGTTCTTGAATGTCATTAACAATACTGGAATAATTGAGTATTCAAGTGGATAAATTAAATGTGAACATTGACCTAAATCTCACACCATATACAAATTAATTTGAATTGGACTGCAGACCTGAATTTAAACATCATTCCTTAAAGTTCCTAGAAGAAAACACACTCACCAATATAGCACACTGTATACAAAAATTACTTCAAACTGGATTGCAGACTTATATGTAAAAGCTGAAACCATAAAATTCCTAGAAGAAACACTATTCTTTGAGGTAGACTCAAAGATGTAAGATTTCTTATAAGGCAAAAAGCACTACATGTACAAAATTTTGATAGCTGGGCTTCAAAGATAAAAATTGTTTTTCTTCAACAAGCACTATTAAAACATGAAAAGACAGCCACAGACAGGGAGAAATATATTTTCACATATATCTGACAAAAGACTTATTGTAGATTACAAGTCAATAATTAAGAGATAAATGAATGGAAAATGGGGGAGAGACTGAACAGACACTTCAAAAAGAAGATCTGATGGACAAAAGGCACTGAAAAGATTCTCAACACCTTTCATCATTAGGGAGATGCAAATTAAAACCACGAAGAATTACTATCACATACACTCATTAGAATGGTTAAAATGAGAAAGACTCACAACAGAAGTGAGGGAGAAGATGTGAGAGCAAGGGGATCTCACACATTTCTGGATGGGTGCAAAAATCCACTTTGGAAAGACACTATGGCTCTTATTAAGTTGAACATAGCTGATGATCTAGCGATTCTGCTCCTAGGTATTTATCCAAATTATGTTAGAAATATTTTACATTGTTACTTACTAAAAAAGATGAAGAAAAAAGGAAACTATCCAAATCAACTACCATCAATAGGAAAATGAATAAACTGTGGTGTATTGATACAATGAGATACGACTTAGCAATAAAAAAGAACCTCAAAAAACAATTATAGGGGATGAAAGAAGCCAGACACAAAGGAAAGCATATGTAAAATTCTGTTTATATACAAGCCAAGAAAGGCAAAACCAGTCTAGGGGATAGGTGACAGGTTGCCTTTGTGGAAGGAGTGGAATTTTCCCAAAAAGGCCATGAGTGAACATTCCAGGGTCACAAAAAATTTTATATTTTGATTGGTGTTACACGGAATTATATGTTGATAAAACTTATCAAAAGTACCTTTAAGATATGGTCATTTAAATGTATGTAATTATGCCTCAAAAGAGTTTTAAAATATACTAGCGCCAAATTTCCCCTGTACTGGTGTGTGAGGAATCTCTTACTGGAAATACTGAGGTAAACCTTATACAACTGGGCTTCTTTTCTGAGAAAGCATCAAGTTTTATGGGTCTTGGTCATTGGGAGGCTTTGAAAGTGGCCCCAAGACTGGAAGTGAAAGTAGAGAGATTCATGATACAAGCTACCTTCCAAACACATGGACACTCCTCCCCTCCAAAAAAAATAAAAGCCACTAATTCCATATTAAGAGATAAAAGAGTTAACAAATGTTCATGTAAGGAAAAAAAAGAAGTCTGTGAGATTCCTGATTTTTTTCATTTTTAAATGCAAGGAAATGGGAAACAGTTTAGAAATTAGGGAAAATATTAGATCCCTAAGGTTTGGATTTTGGCATAGTGGGGTGGAGGTTTTGCTCTAGAAGAAGTAAGAAAAACTTACTTATACAGCTATTCTACCTGGATCAGGCTTTTCTCAAATGTTCCCATAGCTAGCTCTGTCACTTCTTTCAGGCTTCTTGTCAATGTCACCTCCTCAGGAGCCTTTGCTAAACATCCTGCTTACAGTTCAACCTAGTTTCTCACCCTATTCCCCTCTTCATCTCCCTGGACCTCCTTCTCTTCCTCCTTCTTCCACCTCCTCCTCCTCCCTCCCTTTATCTCCCCTTCTCTTTGTCTCTGTCTCTCTCTCTCCACACATGGTTCAAAAATAGAGTAGTTTCAACAGCAAAGTCTGTGGAGTCAGGTTCCCCTCAGATCCCAGCTCCATCCACTACCTATGTGATCTCAAGCCAGTTACTTTTCCTCTTCCTGACTCAGTTTCCTTATCTCTAACCTACAGTTTTTCTACCTCCTAGGGTTGTTTTGGGCACTAAATGAGATAATCCACTTCAAGCACCTGAAATTATTTCTTACACATTGGAAGCATTCAATAAATGTTAACTATGATCATCATTTTTACTATTTATTCTGGCTACGTTTGCAACCACTACAGTCAGGAGTAAGGGTTTAGGAACTTGTACAATAAGGATAATTTGATAAAGCAATAAATGCATTAAAAAAAAAACAAAGCCCAATACTTACTTCACAATGTTTTATTTATTGCTTTTTCCTATTTGTGCTAACTTTCCGGATTTAAAAATCAAAATCCTTTTTATTGAATCACATTAATGTAAAATTAACCTAAAATAATGCAATAAGTTAATTTATGACAGTAGACATGTTTACAGGGTTGCCACACATAAGGACACACACACATTTTCAAGTCTTATTAGACTTGCAATTTGGGTCAACTTTTACAGGAATCTTTGTTTAAACTTCTTAATTCAAAAACCTAGAATTGTTTGCACAACTAAGTCAAAATCAGCTCTCTTTTTCTTCAGTTATATGTGTTACACAAGTATAAAATTCTTTAATAAACCTCCTTTTATTCAACTTTTAAATTAACTTTTATACAGGGTATATAACATTAAAGTAAGCCTGACAGTAATGGAAAAATCAGCATACAATGATAGAACAACCATTAAGTTTTATTTTTATTACATTACTTAATCTAACCCTAGTCTTTACCAAAAGCTTTAAATAAAACCATTCAGGTTCTGCTAAAAATCCTAACCAACTTCTCTAGTCATTAGAATTGAAAAAAATATTCTATTTATCTAATCACTATTAGCTATTTTGACCAGTTTTCTAAATTTGTGGCCAATATGAATACTTAGGGCATCTACAGTTCTTTGCTTTTATGCCATAAGAAAAAAAAGAGAAAGAACTTATCTCACCTATTAACTGAGCTCTTGTCTAGAAGGCTCTCAGGAGGGGTTAAGTCAGGCCCCCAGTGAGGGTACCTCATAGTGGGATGGTGGGGCATCTAAAGATCCTGACCCTAACCCTGGGGTAGTAGAATTGCCCTATGAAACTGCTGTATATGATAAACTGAGACAAGACATATTCTTGTCGGGGTAATAAGCAATTCTCCTGTATGGGAAAGGGTAGTTGCCCTGTTTTCCTTTGTTGAAGAGCACGGGTTTGGGGTCCACACAGACTTACACTAGGTCCCAATGTTCCCATTTACTAGCTGTGAATGCCTTAGAAGGCTTCTTAATCTCTGTAAACCTGTTTCTGTTTTCCAAAAAAAGGTGGTTATGAACACTGACCTTGGAGGACTGCTGTCATAGTTAATGAGATATTTTACTTGGCTCACAGTGCAATGCTCAGTTTATAGTAGATATTCAATAAAGAACAGTACTTTGTTTTAGTTGTTGCAGAACATCTCCTTGTGTATATTATTTTGTCTCAGATTTAATATAATCCTCAATCTTTGCCAACTTTTGAGAAATAGAAACCTCCAGTTAAATTTATCTGATTATAATTATTGTTTCTATTTCCTTGCTTCATGCTCTCATTGGAATTCGTGGAGTGTGAGAGAATTGCTATAGCAACCTGACTGTAGACATTTCCTTGAGTGTTAAATATCCAGGTACTTGGAAGCATCTATAGAGTGATGGGATTTAAAATTTTAATACTTAGAAATTATTTAGATTTAGTTTGGTTCTATTCACAAAATAAAACTCAAAGAAATAATATACATATTTGTTTTATTTAAGAGTGAAAGTATAGCATAATTTTACATTATACACATACTGCACCTTCTCAACTTATAATCATCATAAAGCCCTTTAGTCTCTCTTGAATTCCATCTGTGAACTTCATAGTTGAGAAAATAATAACTTTAGAATCTCGACTGCAAAGCAGAGTGTGATCTCCTGGGGAGATGCTTGGGTGATTTTTTTCTTATAATTACTATATTTGTTGGCTATTTTGCCGTACTGTTTTCAAATTAAAATCCAACATAAAGTTGGATTTTAATTTGAAAACAGTACGGAAAAATAGCCGTAAAGTGCTATTGGTAAAGTGCTTTGGGAAAATGGATTCTATAGAAATGAAACAATTTATTACCATTTGAGATTATGTATCATTGAAAGATCAGAAATACAGTCATTTAAAACTCTAAACTATGGCAATTCACCTTCACTCTCAGGTTCTTGGATTCCATTATAGGTGGAATCAATTTAAGAGTATCTGTCACACCAGGTCTTTTATTTGATATTCATGTTCACTAGCAGTTATTAAAATATAAAATAAAATTTTGATCTATGGACTCACCATCTATAAATTAGAACATTCACCTTTCCTTTGAACACAGAGAACAGTAATAATAAAAATTTCACTTTCAAATAGAAAATATAATATTAATGTTATACAGGATAACAAATTTGCTAGTTTCTCTTTTATCCATACTGTAGCTTCAGTTATAAAGCTGTGAAAACACTGTGATAAAATATCTATCTCTGATGAATCATACGCATTGCTCTTTTCATGTAGGAAGCAGTATTTTCAAATTACAGTAGAGGTAAACATGAGGTAAGGTAAGGGGATATTTATTTAAGGCACACACTCACCAGTTTTAGATTGGAATTTTACAACTATTTTTCCAATTATATTAAAAGAATCTAGCTAAAACAAAACAATACAAAACGTAAGTGGTTTTGGTTATTTTCTATTAATCCCATCCCCATCATTTTCTATTAAACTTCTACATTTTTTCCAATTATATACTAAGAAACAATACACAACATAAATGGTTTAGGTTATCATATGTAAATCTAAATTTCATGGTATTTATATGTTAAGTATTAGAATAAACTCTGTGACTGCTTAGTTATGAATGTTCATTTAATAAGATAACAGGGAAAACATTCATGGAATCATGGTAAATAGAAAGGATAATGGTAACTAGGATTGGCCACCTGTTTACATTATTTTCATTTTCCTCCTCTTCACTGAGTTTTTATTTTAAAGAAAAGAGTGCCTATATCTTTTTTTCCCCCTAAAATGTACTCCCTAGTTAGATACTTCATCAGAGAAAACATCACACAGGAAACACAGAGACATATATTCTGGGCCCTGAATTTTTCTCCCTGATATACCTCAGTGGGACCTCATTTCTTCTTTCCCCTCCGTACGAGTAAGCAACAACTTCCTAGCCCTTTGGTGCACTTTAGACCTATGTCATCTTGTTAGAACAGACAGCATGTTCCCTGTTCTCCAGGGCCAGTGAAAGTCACCCCAAAGTACAGATAAAAGACTTGACCTGAGACAGAACCAGGACTCAGCTTTTTTCGTACCCTAAATGTGAATGGAAATCAAACAACCAAAACAAACAGACAACTTTAATTAACCTTCTATTCTTTCTGAGGCTGGACTGACTTAGTTTAAAGCCATTTTTGCCCCAGAGGATTTGTGGCTTAAGGTACAACTATGTGGAGCTAATTCAAACACTCTTATGCTTTTCCTAAGATATAAGGCACTCCACAGCAGAAATGATCGAACAAACTGGCTTAGGAGAACTTGGCAGAAAAGTAATTTTAAAGAGGTATGATAGTAGTCTTAAAATTCCCAAAAAATGTTAACAAAAATAAAACAAATTTCTTAGAAAAAACTTTGAGATGGCCTTAAGTCTCATTCCCCCAAAGCCTTTTTCTTTATACAAGTCAACTTAGATATGAGAACTTGAATGCTCCTCCCAACGTCGACCAGTTAGTGATCGAGATGTGAGGAAAAGCTGTATTTCTTTTACTTAATTTTTATTTTTTTATTGAAGTATATTTGACTTACCATGTCTCACATGTACGGCAAAGAGATTCAGTTACATGTATATATACACACACATATATATTTCTTTTCAGATTCTTAGGAGAAGCCATATTTCTTTATTGCTAGTCAGGTGGGTGATTTCAGCTTCATAAAATTGCAATTAAATTAAATGCTATAGACATATACTGAATGTGTATACTAAGTACTAGGGAAGCAAATATGTACAAGACATGGTACTAGTCATCTAAGAAAGCAGAGTGTAGTGGTAGCATAGGATCTTGAACCTACAACTGTAATACCATGCAGGATGTACTAAAACAGCAAGTGGTCTTCAGAATTTACACATGTCCAGAAGGCCACAGAGAAGTTTGGGATTGTAAAAAGTTAAGAACCAGAGACCTCAGTTAAACAGAGTCAGGAGACCAGAAGGGGGAGCTCTCACATCCTGCAATGACAGCAGAGCCCAACAGGAAGAAGAGATTCTTCTTTCCTTGCAATGACTCAGCCAATGAAAAGCCATGGAGTCTTCGTTTACTATAGCCCTCCCAACTTCCCTTTCCCCTCTAGAAAAGGGTTCCCTTTTCCTTGTGGGGAACTTACACATGGCTCCTGATAGTTGCAGACCCTGAATTGCAATTCTCTGCTGATACTGAGTAAACCCCTCTTTGCTGGAGAAATATCTGGTGGTCTATTTATTTCAGGTCAACAGGATCAAAGCTGTATATTATAATAAAGTATTTATTTTCTTAGAAAATTATCTCTGCATTCTCCCCACACAACCTTGCAGGATCGATTGAGGATTCAAATACGTGGGGTCCTGTCTACCTCTAGTTTTCACTAAACTTATGGATATTTAAATAATTGTAGTGATTCCCATCATGAGAAAAATACATAATTTGATTTATTTTCTGGGAGTAATTGCAAATGGATTTTTATCTTCTGTATTTTCTCCTGTCTGCAGCTTGTTCTTCAAAAAATTACATTTCAGTAAAGGCTGGCTAGGGCCATGAACTAGTTGCCAAACCAAACTTGGGTATCCACTCACCGGCATGCATAAAGCCAATATACTTGCATCTGGTTGTGGTGTAATGTTTACTGCACAGTGCTAAGCAAAGAGAATGGGCAGCTCATGTTCAGAAGACCTGAGCTCTCTGATGGCTTTCAGGGAGGGGTTTTTAAAGGCAGTGTGAGGGAGGGGCTGTGGAGTGCTTGATGAGCTCGTGCACAATTCTTGAATTGGTTGGCATCAAGGTTAAGTTTTGAGAATCACCAATCTTCTGGTTTCAACTGGTTTCAACTGGTTTCAATCTTCTGGGGTCTACGTGCTCACAGTCAGCAGTTTTCATCTAGTGGGGGTCTGCTCTCTATAAAAACAACTTGAGAATGTGTGTCAGACCTTTATCTATATCTTTATGGAACTGGGAGTTCAGCGACTCTGCTAATTGGATGGTTTATAGACTAAATTTTTACCGGTTTTCCTGCCCATAAGTGTTTGTTTCTACATCTTCACATTTTCCAGTGATTAACTCTTGAGCCAGGCTTTTGAGACTCAGGGGAGGTCTGGGAGACTAAACCAAAAGACTTATTACTTCAAAGGACAGGGACACAGGAGCTGGTATGCAGTTTCAAACTCAAGATGCTTCTGTGAGAATCCAACCAAAAGGATAAATGCAAACTGCTCTGTGAAATTTTGCCTCACGTACTTTAATAGTTATGAATTAGGCTTCCTAACAACTAAAGTGTGCCAAAAGTATACTTTTAATATTTATTTTGTATCAAGTAAATGCTGAAACCAAATCCCCACTTTATGAGCTAATGGGAAATTCCATCCATGAATTTATTATGGCTTAATCCTCCTCCTCTTCCAAGAGTAACCTTGTGAATTTCTATTGTTGATGATCATGAATGCCATCCTCATTGTGTACATCCTACTGAAATCCAGTGGCTAAATTCTCTAGTATGGAGTGCAGAGATCTTTGCTGAAGCTGGGAATTTAGCAAAATTCTGCTGTCTTCTTTGCGACCTTACCAACTTCTTTGGTGTTACCCTGGAGTGTTATCCAGGTTCCTGCTGTTCAAGGTACACACAGACCCCCCATACTTTTCCCTTTCAAGGGCATTAGGTGAGATTTCTCTCTGTTTCCCTTTTATTTTTCTCTCCTACTATGCTTCCCTCAACAATATTAAAACATTAAAACCCTTGACTTTCTATATCCATTTTTAAGAAACTTAGATTTTAACAACGAAGCAAAAAGTTCTTATTTCATGCTCCATCTAAATTTTTCCCTATGTGATTATCTGTTCTCAATGAGGGGAAGATACTTTACAGAAAGATCAATTCATACAAATTTCCAATATCTTTTCTTGACCTGCACTTTTCCTCTGCCATTACACACAGTTCTTCCTGCCTGGTGTTGTGGGACGTTGGCACATGAAAAGTGTTTCTTAAATTAAGTAATGAAGGTAAAAGCCAGTGATCTGAGCTGTCTGGCTGGAGGGACACATTTCACTAGAGTGGATTCTGTTTAATTAGAAGAAGCTACACACTTCTCCAGGGAGGCTCAGCCAGCTGGCTCCACATGTGTCAGATGATGGACTTGACCGGCTTCTTCTTTCTCAGCCTCTCTTATCTTCCACTGTCTGCTTCTCAGTACATCATAGGCCACACTTGAGTCCATGTCACCAACTGCTCATTCTGTCAAATATCTTCTTAACTAAATAAATGGAGAAACCACACATTTGAACAGCAATATTATCTTTTAGAGATGTTTACTCCCCCTTTTCTCTGCCTGAAGAAATCCCCCTTATCAATCAATTTTGTTTCATGGTGTAAGTGTATTCTATTTTTCACCTCTCTGCTTCCAAAGTACCCTGTCCATAGACATATTATTTCAACTAATTTCCTGGTATTTTCTTCTCCTCTCCTCTCCTCTTCTCTCTTTTCCCCTCCTCTTCTATTCTCTTTCCTCCCTTCCCCTCTCCTTCCTTTTCCCGTATGTTCATGTCTCTTTCCCTTATAACACGATTCACTTCTTATGGACACGGTGTCAAGAACATGGTAGTAAATGGCAGTATTTGTTAAATGGGTGAGTGAATAAATGGATGATAGGCAAAATAAACAGCCTTGGCTATCTTGCTGAACTATACTCTCTTTGGTTGATATACATCGCAATTAAAACTTTTACTCCTTTAATCAGAGAATGTTTGCTCAATGTAAAAGCACTACTTATATTTTTATCTACCTATAAGTAACTCTTATTTATCAACTGGGAGCCCATTGATCCAGCAGGTAAAAGAATCAGAACTTGGGGCTTCCCTAGTGGCGCAGTGGTTGAGAGTCCGCCTGCCGATGCAGGAAACGCGGGTTCGTGCCCCAGTGCGGGAAGATCCCACATGCCGCGGAGCGAGCGGCTGGGCCCTGAGCCATGGCCGCTGAGCCTGTGCGTCCTGAGCCTGTGCTCCGCAATGGGAGAGGCCACAGCAGTGAGAGGCCTGCATACTGCAAAAAAAAAAAAAAGAATCAGAGCTTGACTGGATCAAGTCAAGTCATCTTTGTCATTGGTTCCTTCAGCTCAGTAGGATTGGGAGTTTCTATCAGATAAAACTATCCATACAATCTATATAGAACACAAATTGTTTGGACAAAAATATATAAAGGTGCCTAAAGAGGGCAGAATGGGAGCGCAGAGAGACTCCAATGAACTCACATGGATAGAGGATTCATTAGAGTTGGAGAGAAAAGTATAAATCAATTTCAGAAGATCATGAGGATGTGTAAAAATGACATAAGAGAAAAACATGAGAAGACATTTTAAAATTCATGAAAAAAATATGTTGGTAACTTTTATAACTAAATTATTCCACTTTCCGTATGAAATTAATATACAACAAAATAACTAACATTTCTAACAAAGACCCAAGGATTTTTAAAGGTTGGACAATTGGAGGGAAGATTTGGTCCACATGAAACATCCCTTGTATCTTTCATTTTTGCATTTTAAGTTGTAGTTAAGCATCACTTCTGATAATATCACAATCAATTTTTTCCATGTACAATTAAGGAGATGGAATCACTATCAGATGAAGGGAGGATCGCTCTGTGCTTCATTATCATTATTTTCAAATAATATAATTAATTAAGCCACCTCCTGTGCTGATGGGTGGAACTTAGTGCTCCATAGTAGAAATGGAACCGATGTTGTCCTTGACCCTATGGAACGAAACATATGGCATTGTTTCTTATATATCCACAATAATAAGCAATTAAAAATGTAAGACAATACTTACAAATCTATAATTATTCAGCAGAAAAATGTCTATTCATAACCAGTTGTTTACTATACAAAAGATGCAATAATATATTTCCCTGTACTTATTACTGACAGGTTCCTGTAAGATAGAAATTCCCAGCTTTCCCTCCAAAAGTGTAATGGTATTTCAAATTCGCACCAGCAAAATAAAATATGAAAGCACAGATTCTGGGAGACCTCAAGCACTAGATAGATATTATTGATTCATTTTAAGTTTTGCAGTTTAGGAGTGGTGGCAAATGCTATAGTGCATCAGTATTTTTCAATATTAAGTAGCCATTTAAAATAATGAGTTATAGCTCTTTGTGTTGATATGGGAAATATGTCCATGTTATGTAAAACAAAATATTGTAACTTTTATGGATCTTGAACCCACATGATCCATTATCTAGAATAGTCCAAGAATCGTGGTCAAAACAACCAAAGCAAAAAATAAATTAAAAAACCTGAGGTTTCACTGTTTCTCCTCAAAATATTAAAGGGTATTGAATTCATAGCCCATAGCAACAGTCCTCAATAAGCCTGGAGTTTGTCATTTGTCTCAATCCCCTAAGAATTGTCACCTCTCCTGCACTGCTTCTCCTCTCTCATCATTCCAGCTCTTGTTTACATGGACGGACTAATCTTTTCCAGGAGTCCTTCCTCTCCACCTACTCTCACTGTTGCAGTCAAGCTCTTCCCAGCCTCTTATCAGCATCACAGACTTTCCCCCAAGGGTGGTTAATAAAGTAGAAACTGATCGAAGACAACTTTTTATATTGAAAATATTAAAATGTTAATAATTTTTGAGACCATTATAAAATACCATTCTTGATTAAGTAAATAAAAATTATATATATGTTATTATAATTCTATATATAAATACAGAAATTTTGGAGAAGTGAACACTGAGAGGCCAGTTTTGGTTTACTGAATGGTCTTGCATGTCTCCAGCTGCAGCTGGCTATATACCTGGGGGTGAAATTGAAAGGTCTTCTAAAATATGCTCAGATTTAACTTTATAAAATAATGCAAACTTGTTTTCCAAAGCAGTAATTTCAACTTATGCTCTTACCTGCATGGAAACAGCAAAAAAATCCGCCTTCTGTGGGGTGTGAGTGTATTGGACACGGTATGATCACATAGGTTGATTTGATGGTATGGTTAATGTTCTAGTCATGGGGTGAGTAGCGTGTTTATGGATGCTCTTTTTATTATTATGCATTATAATTAACATATAAGTTACATACATTATTTTATATGCATCAACATTACATACTAGCTGTTTAAAAAGAACAATAAAAATCATTTTGTCTGTGATCTATGAAGAACTTCAGGACCATGAATGTTTATTTGAGGTTCCAGAATTTTTTTAAGGAAAAAGTTCTAGTTCCATTTGGAGGTGTGGTAACTATTCTTTAAGATTAGAACCTTGATTAGTCTCCTCAAGGTTTATAATTAGATGCCTATCCTACCATCTCTTTGGTTTGCCTTAGTTAGCAAAAGGCATTGTCATGCCCTTTTATTGCTAGACTTCAGGAATCTTGAAGAAAAATTTTAGGAGCCTGCAGATCCACAGTGAAATATTACCCCTAGCATTGCCTTTATATTTGACGTTTTATCTGGTCCAGATTATTTTTTATAATTTTCCCTCCACAGGATTACTATATTTTTTAAGTGGCTTAAAATATTCTATGGAAAAGATGATATTAAATGGTTCATAAATGGTTTTCATCTTAAGTCTTAAGACAGGAGATTACAGCACTGAAACATAACCATTGGCCTGCCAGGAGGAAAAAAGATATACTTTGTAGGATCACCCATTCTGCCATTGTTCCTGTCTCCATACATTTTTGTGTATGTCAGAAAGTAATTAGGATCTTTTTTTTTAAATCTGTGGAGTTATTCCAAAATATCCTCATCAGACTCTGCTCTGCCTGAGATAAATATAATTATGCTGTCATTGTCCTGTTCACTATAGGTGGGCTATCTATTCCAGGATAAGTAACTGCCGCTAAACAATGCCTCCATGAGGGTGAAGTTTTCATCAGTGTTCAGATTCATACAGCTGTGTTTGTAGAGCAAAACATCTAGCCTGATGATCCTCAAGCTGGTAGTGGGGTAGAAAATAAATCAAACATCTGGAAAATCATGAAAGAAACATATGAACTTTAAGTCAAAAAGAGCCACTTGGCTCTTTTGCCTTGGAACTACCTAAAGAGGCAAATTATAAACTCCACAGAAATGAGTTATTATCTCCTGCTCAGGCACCATTGTAGAATGGATTAGTGGATTGATTCCTGGGCTATGATGCGGAAGTCTCTTAAACACCTTGCAGTCAGCTTTTTGCCTCCAGTATCCTGCTCAAACTGCTCCTGTATAGTTAATCTATGATACCTTCCTGGAAAATCAAAACCAGTTCTCCACTATCAACTCACTAAACCTATACCAGCGTTTATTAGTTTATTATTTCCTCCTCTTCAAATGTTTTTCTTCTCTTGACCTCCAAGTCTTCATACTTTCTTATCTTCTTCCTATTTCCCTGGCCAATCTTTCTGCATCCTTTCTCATACCTCCACTTTTCCCCAACAACTTAATACTAGGATGCCCTTGTCTCAATTCCTCGGATCTCTTGGCTTCTCCACCTCCCTCTGCTTATCTATCATGTTGAAAGGTCATTTGGTTCCATAACTTTTACAACAATCTTTAAAATCTAGATGATTTACAGTTTATATTCCCAGTTTATATCTTTTTCCTGAGTCGTGTAGCCAATTGCTTCCTTGAAATTTCCACATTATTTCTAATCCATGCCTCATATTTGTTCTCTCTAAAATTGAACTGCTATTCTCCTTCCCCCAAATCTATCTCACCACATGCCTTCTCCATTTCAGTTAATGGCAACTCCATCCTCTCATTTGTGATGGGCGAAAACCTAGGAGTCATCTGGAATCCTCTTTCATCCTTCATATCTAAATCATCAAGGAATAATCTTAGTCCCAACTTCAGAACATATCTAGAATTCTCACCTCAGTGGCCTTAGCCACCATCATAGTTCACCTACATTACTAAATTTTCATCAAAGAGGCCCCTCTGTGTTTCCTCTTGCCCTTTGCAGTCTATTTTTTATTTTAATTTTTAATTTTAATTTTATTGGAGTATAGTTGATTTATAATGTTGTTTCAGGTGTACAGCAAAGCAATTCAGTTATACATATATTCATTCTTTTTATATTCTTTTCTCATATAGGTTATCACAGAATATTGAGTCGAGTTCCCTGTGCTATACATTAGGTCCTGGTTGGTTATCTATCTTATGTATAGTAGGGTGTGTATGTTCATTCCCAAACTCCTGATTTATCCCTCCCCCCAACATTTCCTTTTTGGTAACCACAAGTTTATTTTCAATATCTATAAGTGTGTTTCTGTTTTGTAAGTAAGTTCATTTCTATTTTTTTTAAAATTAGATTCCACGTACAAGTGATATCATATGATATCTGTCTTTCTCTGTCTGACTTACTTCACTTGGCATGATAATCTCTAGGTCTATCCATGTTGCTGCAAATGGCATTATTTCATTCATTTTTAATAGCTGAGTAATATTCCACTGTATATATGTACCACATCGTCTTTATCCATTCCTCTGTCAGTGGACATTTAGGTTGCTTCCATGTCTTGGCTATTGTAAATAGTGCTGCAATGAAAACATGCAGATAGCCAAAAAGCACATGAAAAGATGCTCAACATCACTAATTATCAGAGAGACGCAAATCAAAACCACAGTGGGTTATCACCTCACACTGGTCAGAATGGCCATCATCAAAAAAGTCTACAGACAATAAATGCTGGAGAGGGTGTGGAGAAAAGGGAACCCTCTTACACTGTTGGTGGAAATATAAATTGGTACAACCACTATGGAGAACAGTATGGAGGTTCCTTAACAAACTAAAAATAGAACTACCAGCAATCCTACTCCTAGTCAAATATCCAGAGAAAACCATACTTTGAAAAGGTTCATGCACTGCAATGTTCATTGCAGCACTATTTACAATAGCCAAGACATAGAATCCATTTTTTTTATAGCAGCCAAAGTGAACTCTTAAAATATAGGTCTGTACGTGTCTGGTCAAAACTCTGGAAGTCTCCCTATCTTACTCAAAGTACAAGTGAAAGTCCTTACAATGGCATGTAAGGCCTTATGGGTACTGGTCCTTCTTTACCTTCCTTACTTTCTTCACCAGGGAGCTCTCTCCATACTCTCCCCATCACTTTCTCCTCTCTGGCCACTGTGGCTTTCTGGCTGTTTCTTTCAAGAATATTACAGGCAGCCTCCTCCTTTAAGACTTGGCTCCAGTTTATAAGATTGTTCTATGTAGATCCACATGGTTTACTCCCTTAGCACTTTCCTTTGCTCAGTGAAGCTTATCCAAAAACTTTAAACAACTTCTCCCTCCATCGTCCAGCTCTTGGAAGCACTGGGCCCCTTACCATATTCTACTTTTTCTTTTCCTCATATAATTTATCACCATCTGTAAATTTTTTATCACTCTGTAAATTGTCTCTGCTGCTGTGGCAGGCTGAATAATGGTAGTAGGCTAAATAATGACCCCCAAGGATATCAGGTTTGAATGCCTGGAACCTGTAAATGTTACCTGTTTCTGAGAAAAGGTCTTTGTAGATGTGATTAAAGTAAAAAACTTGAGAAGGGAGATTATCCTGGATTTTCTCTTTGAGCTCTAAGTGCAACATGTGTCCTTCTAAGAGAAAAGCAGATGGAGATTTGACAGACACAAGAGGAGAAGGCAATATGACCACAGAAACAGAGATTGGAATGATGAAGGCACAAGCCAAGGAATGACTATAGGCACCAGAAGCTGGAGAAAGCAAGGAAAGATTCTCCCTTAGAGCTCCTGGAGGGAATGAGCCTCGCAGACCCCTTGATTTCAGTCCAGTGATACTGACTTAAGTCTCCTGGCCTTTAGAAGTGTGAGAAAATAAATTTCTGTTCTTTTAAGCCTCCAAGATGGTGGTAATTTGTTACAGAAGCCATAGGATACTAGTACAACTAAATATTATAGTATATACTCCATTAAGGCGTGGATCTTTGTATGTTTGATTCGCTAACATATCTAAAATGCCTAGAACAATGCTTGGAGCATAGTAGGTGTCCAGCAAATATTTGTTAAAGAAAGGAGTAATATCCATTTTCCTCTTTATATATTTATCTTGCTTAATTTTTAGGAATATTTTAAAACTGTGAATCTGTGTTCTTACTATTCATATAGTGTTCCTTGATATTTTCTATTGGGCAGCAAATTTTAACAAATACTCTTCTATTTATGCTCAAGAATATCTCTGATAATTGTCAAGCTTGTGATATTTTTCACTATTATATATTTGGTCTGTAAGATTAAAAATCCATGATTTTTATTAGAATACAGTGTTTATCAAAAGGATGTTACTTTCTTGATTTTGTTCTTATAGACAGAACAGCCAGGAAACCTATGGGGAGATTCATTAAATAATAAATATTAGCTATATTTTTTAAAGATGACATCCAATTTGAGCAAATAAATTTTAAAAAACTATATAAAGCCAAAGACTTTTATACTTATTTTCAACCGTTATTTAATTATTGCTTTGCATAGAAGTGCATTACTTTTGTCTAGAACTGAATATACTTTTCTTAGTATCAGAGCCAGCATTTGTCTTAACTTGGAGACCTCTATGAACTTTGTGCATAGAGTCTTCTCAAGAAGCTTCAGAGTCATCTTTTATATTTTCTTTAATAAGACACTTCTGTGTACTTATTACAAAGAAAAATTTCCATTTGTGCTTTCAAGTTTTCTGCTTATGCCTCTACTTCCTCCTGTAGACATGTATTTCTGGTGCCTAAGCAGAAGCAAAAAAAATGTTTCAAGCAATGTGGTCTGAAAAAATGCATGATTACCATTTCTAAATGGTAGTAGTTTTCCTTCTGGACTCAATACTCCTACATTTGAGCCCACTTTTAAGTAATTTTTCCATTTGCACTGAATACACTTTTCCCTAAAGTCTCTTACTCTGTGATTTAAACACTAAACTAATTGTGTTATAGACTGATGTATAGACTTTATTTTGAGGAGCTTGGTGTTATCAAACCAAGCTTTAAGATTTGTTATATTTTAAGTGAAAGGGAAACAATTATGCTTTCAATAAAACAATCCACTACACTCCCCACATTATCACAGTACTTTAATTTTTGTATGTTCTCTATTGACAATTATGTGGATAAAATAATTATGCATGTGTCATTTATATAATTATAATGAAATATATGTATAATTAAAAAACGAATCAGCTGCAACACCCTTGATTCCATTACCCTTTTGAATAGTCCTACTTGTATCATTTTAGTTTACACCTTCATAACATTTATTCTGTTTTATTTCCCCAGGAATATCCCTTCCTGTCCCCAGGCCATTTGCCTCTTGACTGGTTCTTTTTCAGTTCCTACATGGTGCCAGAATATTTTTGAAGAATAACAGATTATATTTATCCACTCTTAAACTCCTTCATAACAATAGAAATATGCTCAAATCTTTTTTTTTTAGCATCTTTATTGGAGTATAATTGCTTTACAATGGTGTGTTAGTTTCTGCTTTATAACAAAGTGAATCAGTTATACATATACATATGTTCCCATATCTCTTCCTTCTTGCGTCTCCCTCCCTTCCACCCTCCCTATCCCACCCCTCTAGGTGGTCACAAAACACCGAGCTGATCTCCCTGTGCTATGCGGCTGCTTCCCGCTAGCTATCTATTTTACGTTTGGTAGTGTATATATGTCCATGCCACTCTCTCACTTTGTCACAGCTTCCCCTTCCCCCTCCCCATATCCTCAAGTCCATTCTCTAGTAGGTCTGTGTCTTTATTCCTGTTTTACTCCTTCAAATCTTTAACTTAACCACAAAAAGTCCTCAATCCCTTGGGTTTCGCCATCATTTCTCCTCTTAAACCATCTACCATGTCTACTCACACATGCTTCACACCAACCAGACATACATCCCTGTGGATTTTTTGGACTGTTTCATAGTTACTGAAGCCTTCATGCGTTCCTCAGGTTGTCTCTTCATGGCTTGGAATGGACATCATCTACTTTCTCATCCAGTTAACTGACCCTGTAGCTGTCCAGTTTTCCCAGCACCAGTTATTGAAGGCACTGTCTTTTCTTCATTGTATATTCTTGCCTCCTTTATCATAGATGAATTGACCAAAAGTGCGTGGGTATATTTCCAGGCTCTGTATCCTGTTCCATTGATCTATGTGTCTATTTTCTTTTTTTTTTTTCTTTTTTTTTTTTTAAACATCTTTATTGGGGTATAATTGCTTTACAATGGTGTGTTAGTTTCTGCTTTATAACAAAGTGAATCAGTTATACATATACATATTATGTGTCTATTTTCATGTACTATACTATTTTGTTTACTGTAGCTTTGCAGTATAGTCTAAAGTCAGGGATCATGGTTCCTCCAGCTCTGTTCTTCTTTCTCAAGATTTGTTTTGGCTATTTGGGGTCTTTTGTGTTTCCATACAGATTTTAAATCATTTGTTCCACTTCTGTGAAAAAATGTCCTTGGTATTTTGATAGAGACTGCATTGAATCTGTAGATTGCCTTGGGTAATATGGTCACTTTAGCAATATTAATTCTTCTAATTCATGAACATGCTATATCTTTTCATCTGTTTATGTTCTCTTCAATTTCTTTCATCAGTACCATAGTTTTCTGAGTACAGGTCTTTTATTTCCTTAGGTAGGTTTATTTCTAGTTAACTGACTCTTCAAAAAGTCTCAGTTTAAGCCTCACATCCTCAAGTTACTCCAATATCTGACATCCCTCTTGACTTTCAGAGCATGATAAACATTCATATCCAACATAACATTCAGTCAGATTCATTTGTCTGACTTTTAGTATATGTATGATTTGTATATTTATATATACCTTTACTGTTATCTTCTTGTAGGCATAGAACTATGTTTTGGTGTATCAACACAGTACACATAGTAGGTGCTCAATAACTGCTGGATAAATAGTCACATGATTAGATGATTAATGTTTGTGTATACATACTAAATATTTTCATGCATTACTTTTTCTCTGTATAAACATACACACACATATACTTCTATTTATAAACATATTGTATTGTCTCTCTCTCTCTTTCCCCCTGTTACACACACACACACACACACACACACACACACTTCACACACTTTTCTCTGGACAGCCCAATTTTTAAAAAGTTGAGAAATTCATGACATATTTCATTTAAATATAAGCATTTTAGTGTTCTTTTTGTTTCCTTACTAATCTCTGGGCTATTCATTCCTTTTCTTTTCATGGTTATTTATGCAATTTTTTCTTTCCATTCTAAAATTTTAAAGATACATTAACAAGAGAATGTTGGGATTACAGAAAGATAATGAAATTTATTTACTTTTAGAAACTCCTTTTAGGCACCACACATATAAGGCCATAGTAATTCTGCTGTTGAAAAATTAAAACAAAACAAAACAAAAAAATCCCTTACTTATTCACTAAGGTTTCTTGATTGTTTTTTTTTTTTTTTTCTTGATTGTTTTTGAATGGACCCAGACCAAAGCAGCCTCAGGCAAGAGAGATCTGGACCAGAGAATTGCCCTCATCTGTTAGAAAGAGTGACTTTCAAAATGTCTCTTGCCATTTTTTGTTTGTTTTTTTGCTTATTTTTCTTTTGTAGTCTGGAAAAGTGCTATATTATCCCAAGCAGTAGGGGTTACCATACATCAAGATTTGACTGTTTGAAAATCTTTTGGGGAGAGATAACCATGTAAACATTTAGGGGTAAGAGCCAGGTTTGTGGGCCCAGGTGGTTAAACAATTTAGGGGCCACTTCAGGAAAAATAAAATTTAAAAAAGGTCTCATTGTATTAGTGTGTTACACTAGCTATGCAACAAATACACCAAAACTTAGTGGCTTAAATAACAATAAGTAGTTATTATTTCACACACTTTTCTTGTGGGTCAAGGTTTGGGAAGTAGATTAGTTGAGTGGTTCCTGGCCACCTGGACTTCTCCACAGGTTTACCTGAATGTACTCTTGACATGACCATTGGCATCCAAGATAGAGCAAGGTGTAAGCCACAATGTGTTTTATGACCTAGCCTCAAAAGTCACATTCCATCATTTTCTCAATATCTTTTTGGCCATACAGTTCATCTCTATTTATGTGGAAGGGGACTCTACAGAAACATGAATGTCAGAAGGTGAGCACCATTGAGGACCATTTGAGAGACTAGCTGTCACATTCATATTTTAAAATTGAAAAAAAAATTAAAAATAAAGTTACTTTCTGATTTTTGGGAAAAACTTATTCAGATGAAGAGCCCTGGAGCTTACCTGTTATTTCCTTCATGGTATATTTGCCTTTGCAAACATCACATTCCTGAAACAGACTTTCTTATTCTTTGATGAAAAGCATGATGAGGATAAGCTCACCATCACACAGTCTTTATGTCATCTTGTTCTGTAACTCTTCACCAAGACTCCAATTGTGATCTACGCTCCAGATTCAGCATATGGTGTGGTAGTTTATTAACAAATTTATCCATGTATAGATATCAAGTAGCTAATGATATGAGGTTCTTATATTAGTTTTTGTTTAAATGAAAGGGAAAGGACTCCATAAGTCTAAGTAAAGAACATCATATGTCTTAGACATTGGAGCCATGTGACTGTGACCCCAATATCTCTGAATAGGTGGAATGGATTCTTTTGTTTAATTGACTATGCAGATATACCACCTGTCTGTCATAATAATGCTGTGTGATGGGTAACCACAAATATTCAGTGGCAAAGAAAAATACAAGCTTATACTTCATTGTCTGGGATCATCTGAGTTTTGGACAGGGGGCTCTGCTGATCTGGACTGCGTTTGATCACATGTCTAGGGGTTGGAAGTCTGTTGGCTTATCTAAATTGGCCTTATCTGGAAATGATTGGATGACTCAGCTCTGCTCTGCATGTCTCTCATCTCGCAAAGACTAGCATAGGCATGATCTCTGTATAATGGCAGAAGCACCAGAAAGCAAAAAGAAAGACACATGAGCTCTTGAGCTTTGGTTCAGAATTGTGCATTATCCCTCTACCTCATTTTATTAGCTAAAGCAAATAACATAGTTGAGTCCTTAGACTTGGAGGTTGCTAAATATATATATATATATGGAAAAAGGCATGAATACAGGGATGAGAGACAAATTGGAATCGGTCTGCAGTCTACTACAGTCATTTTTTCCCTTTCTCAGGACTCCAAGAGTATCACTCTTGAAGCTATGTCTTCTCTCAAATAGAAAACTTCCCAGATAAAGGTAGGCATTTCTGAAGTCAAAGTTATTGAGTATTATGTGGGTAGCTACAAATTATGTCAGAGCATGATGACTTTAAATTTTTCAAAATTTTACTCAATTTTTCTACTCATAGATTAGAAAATGAGTATATGTAAAACTCTATATGTGCAATCAGGATGCTGAGAAGAAAAACTCATGGCAATATGAAACATGCAACTTCATTTTTGTCTCTTGTTGTCTGTTAAGATTTATTTAGCATGGATAACTTTCCTCTGCCCCTAGATGAAAACTGCCAGATAAATTGTCCCACCCAGAAAAAGGTGATAGAGTATTTGCAAAGTGTTTTAAATTATTGATTAAATATTAAATCTGATGTATTAACCAAAACTGGGTCTAACGTATTAAAAATGTTAAGAGCATAGGAAAGAGTATGCCTGAATTCTGCCATCTTCAAACCTCTTCCTAGTCTATGGGCTTGACTTTTCCTAACAGTAAATTCATGGGCTCTTTGGAGATGGCCGTTGCTGGGGAATGTTCTCTTGAAATTCCCTGACCCAGGCAAAACCATTAATGTCATGGTGATGACATGTTAAACCTTCCTCAGCCTTCAGGAATTTAAAATTAATCTACAACTTCTTCTTGTGTCTTCCCATGACCCAATTAGACAGATGACCCAAGAAAGGATTTTTCCCATGTATCCATTATCTGATTTATGTAGAACACAATTCCTTTTCTTAATGAATTCTAAGGGTGCAGGCAGGTCCCAAAACATCCATCTCTAACCTGCTGCCCCAGGATGCTTTTGCTTTCTCATAAGTCTATAAGGACCAGCTCTCTCTATCTTCCACCTACAGAAAAATGTTCTCAACTTTTCCCAGTTATCCCCTCACCACTGTGAAGTAAAGGAGGGATAAATCCCTCTCTCTTTGTGATTTAGGGGTGAGAATTCACAGCATGTCAACAGAAATTCCTAGAAAATTTCTCTCTAAATATCTCTTTTTCTCTCTCTTCTCAACCCATTTATATTCTCAAAGTGGGTGATGGAATCCATGAATCCTGGACTTGGGTTTCAGTGTTAATCTAAATTTTGGCCTAGCATCTTAAGGTCTATTTTTAGGTCTATCGTATTTTAGTTCTATTTCATTTTTGTGATTTAGTAGAAAACTGAATTTTTGCATCCTTTATATGTACAAGTCCCCCCTTAGACCTAGCCTGTTTTGGGGCAAGGTTGTTTGAAAAATGGTTCATCCTTATCCTCTCATTTCAAGTACAGAGAAATTTGGGGTAAGGGATGCACTACTGTGGGTTGTCCCAGTAGTAAACTCCCAAGTGATCATAAGCAGATATCTCAAAAAAGCAGGAGAAGGAAATCCGCAGTTGGTGGCTTATTGCACTTCCTAGTCTTTTCCCCAGCATCTTCTTATTTTCTTATAAACCTTAATTTACCTTCATATTCCTAGTTCTAAGAATATAGTACACTACTTAATCCTATGTATAAAATAGGGTTCATTGAAAGGATTGAGGACATGAGCAAATAGAGGCTCTTAAATTCCTTTAAATCCCCAAGAAGTAAAAGCATACTCCTGGTGTTAATAATATGATGACCTACCATCCAAGTGCTTTATAAAGATCAAAAGTAGGTAATCAAAGTTTCATCACTGGTAAACAGAGAATATCAGAGAATTTCAAATTTTTGATCTCACATTGTTTTGAACATAGAACATTAGGCCTTTCAAATGAGAAACTTGGCATTGAAGATCAAAGAGGGCAGAATCATGTGTATTCTTTAAAGGCCCTGTTATGTCATACTTGAGAGATGAGCGCAGAACACTGGCCTCTGGGCTGTTCCTTTACATTTTAATCGGTTAAACTGTCTAAAACTTAGGTTGGATCTCTTATAGGCCAAAGTGGCCTGGGGATGCTGAAGCCATTCTGCAGGAAATCTGTTTGCCTCCCATAAAATATTCTAGCTTCCTCTGAACTACATATTTTGTAGTTGAAACCTTTAGTGTTCTGTGGTTCTTGAACAAATATCCCAGGATGCCAGAATGATGGCTCGATTTTATGGATCTCATAATTTTGGAGGAAAATGGCAGAACACTGCTATAATCTCAAGTGGCAGAAAAACTGCCAACCAAACAAATATATCATGCTTTAAAAAGAGGAATCTATGGCAAATGTGTTTATTTTTCATCATTGTATTTATTATCAGTTGATACTTATCTGACAACCCTCATTTTCTTCTACAGTTATATTTGTTAGCATAAGGAATCCATTTGCACCAGACACATTTATTCACGTCAAATGTATCTTTTCTGTTCATTATTACATTCTTTCCATCCTTCCTACATGAGTCTCTCAAGTGAATATGAACACCCAAGACGCTGGGCATCTTTTGGAATTTCATCGTCACAAAGTCTCAGGAAAATTGAGAATAAGAGGGACAACTGAATTCAATATTCCATTAGTTTTATCTATGGCTCTGTGATTTATCATAACTTAACTACAACAAGAAACTCCCAACTGATCTCAATCTCATGTTTCCCTGCTGACAGTGGTAAGAATGAGCTGCTTCACCGCCCCCACTGCTGTTCCTAGTTTAAGCAGTGCTGCATCTCCCACCTCCCTGTCAGAGCTCCTGGCCACTTACTTCTGCCCCCCAGGCACTCAGCCTTGTAGAGACTCTACTGATTCAGGGCAAGTAAATGTTCCCAAAAGATGACACTGGCTTGGCCTTGATCTTGAGACTAGGGTTTCTGTAAAACGAGTATGGAATTCTCCCACAAGTACGAGGATCATCATGTGATTCACCTAATAATTTTTTTGTGTGTGTGGTACGCGGGCCTCTCAGTGTTGTGGCCTCTCCCGTTGCGGAGCACAGGCGCCGGACGCGTAGGCTCAGCGGCCATGGCTCACGGGCCCAGCCGCTCCGTGGCATGTGGGATCTTCGCAGACCAGGGCACGAACCCGTGTCCCCTGCATCGGCAGGCGGACTCTCAACTACTGTGCCACCAGGGAAGCCCCTTAATAATTTTGTAGCAGGTTCCAATACCACTTTAGCTTTTCATTCTTGCCATCATACACTGTCATGCTTTTCTATTCCTCTAGTTCTGCATAACAGCCAAACTGATCTATTCACAATCTGAATATTTTTTTGCCTCTATCTTCTTTTGTTTCTTCCTACCTTCAGTCCAGTTTAGACTCTACCTCCTTTGTAAAGTCTTTCATCACTCTTTACATTTATTTGCATGTTATTTTTATTTATACAATGCAATATAATCAATTAAATAAAACCTATTGAGGACCACAGTTTTGTGGTTCAAAACTTTAAATACATGTAAGAAAACACTAACCCATGCAGTTATTTTTATAAGACCTAAAAAGGGACCCAAAACACGTGCAAACACACTCTTCTTTGGGAATATTTTATGACTCTAGGTTATCTTTATATAAATCAATATCGGTGTCCCTTGCTTCCCTCTAGACTGGTTCCTAATTCAGGACATGTTTCCACCTATCAAAACTAGATCATCTCAGATATATCCTCTGTGATTTGGAGAAAGACTGTTACACTCAAGGAAAATCAGCTGTATACGTAATGAACCTGATAGAACTAAAAGAAGTTGTTAATTATGAATAGTCTTAACTAAATAATCAGTTCTAGTTTATCACAGTTTGGTTTAATTGTTGATGCACTTTTTCTTGGCTGTCTGCAGCCCAAAGGTGTGGGTTCTCAAGATGGCATTAGTTAGCTCTTGAACTGGGTTCTTGCTTCTGCCTACAGTTTCTTGAAATATGATTTGCTGCTACCTTCGTCACTTGGTATTCGCTCATCATTTTAGATTTATACAATAATGTCACTCATAGTTTGACTGCTATCTATTTTATATGCTTCTCAGTTGCTATGCATAGATTGCAAGATCAACCATGGGAGTGGTTGCAGGAAGGAAATCATGCAAGTTGCTGATCACACTCTGTGGCAGAAGGCCCAGCTCCTTGCAAATGCCATCTGTGAAAGGAGGGTGTGAGGATAGAATTCTTTTAAGATGCTTATCTAGGTTGAGCATTCAGTGAATCATCACCTCATTCTAATGACTAAAAAATATGTTGGAGAGGATAATGTGCTGAGGGAAGTCCAACTATTTTACTATTCTTATTTGATTCAAGGTATTTTAGATAGAGCTGACATACAAAGAGAGTTACAGTATCAGTTTTACTGTGATGATCAAATGAAATAATGCATGCAAAGCACTTAGTCAAGTGCTTGAAAAAATTGTTGTTATTATTATCATCCTTACCATTTAAGTCATCCTTTAAGGAATATTCTTGCAAACCTCACTGAGATTGATCTTTTTGTGGAGGGATAAAGGAAGAAAAGAAATACCTCTGAGGGTATAATTTTTAAAAGTCTATCTCTGAAATCCAGTCACATATAATATAATCTCTCGCTTCCTGAGAGAAATCTCTTTCTTCCCAAACTCAACCAGGTCTCCAACCAGACATGCCAATGAATTTGATACTGTGCCTTTAGTGCACTCTCAAGGTTGCAATCATACCCTTGAAGATATTTATTTTGTTATTTTCATTTTATTTTTTATTACCTACCTCCTCCAGAAAATTTTAATCTTGAAAAAAGAATCACTGTGTGAGTCTGGGTTGTGGTATCCCCATTTCTCGCAACAGAGAAATGCTCAGTAAATGAATATCAAATGCGTGAATAAATGCAGAGAAGCTTGGAGCCACCTGATTGTTGAACAATCACTTACAAAGGATCAGAAGCTCTGAATTTTAGTCCCAGCTTTAACATTAACTATCCATGTCACCTGAAATAAGCCTCTATAAGTCAATATTTTAATGGGAGGGTTTGTGCTAAGTCAGTGGTTTTTAAGCCTGTTTGTACATCATAATCCCCAAGAGAGCTTTTAAAAAGCATTTAATTTTAGGCTCTATCACAACTGACATATTCTCCGTGGGCACTGGCACTGGTATGACCATATTTTAGGCTTCCCAGGTGTTTCTAATGAACATCCAGGTTTGAAAAATCACTGTACCAGATTAATGAAATTTCTTCCAAGTCTAAGTTATTTTTTTGGTTACAGTTTTTAAAAGAAGACGTGTTCCATTAATTTATTTGAGCATTTGGAATGATTCTTTGCACATAGCAAGACCTCAATAAGTGTTTTTTGTTGCTGAACTAGCGGAGAGTTCTACTAAGGTCATAAATACAAAATGCGAGAGATTAATCATTAATACTAAACGCGACTGGGATGATGTGCTCCTCTCTCATTTTAAAGTACCTTCAGGAAAAAAAAGCCTTGGCAAATTAGCTGAAAATAAATTGGGAAACTCTCTAGCAATGACAAGGAACTTGTGGTGCCTGTACTGAAGATAGATATTTCTACATAAAACTAGCAACCACTTTCTGAACTCTTGATACATAAAAGACAGAGTTTTAAGCATGTTTCATGTACTGAGTAATTGAATCCTAATAAATCTTATAATACGTGCTGTTATTATCCACATTTTTTTTTTCAGGCCACACCTTGCAGCATGCAGGATCTTATTTCCCTGACCAGGGACTGAACCTGTACTCCCTGCAGTGGAAGCGCAAAGTCTTAACCACTGGACCTCCAGGGAAGTCCAGGAGGGACTTCTTAAAATGGCTAAAGCTGGTGTAGGCCATAATGAAGAAATGAAAATAATAATATGAAAGCCATAGCTTTGTTGTTGGAAATGCAGAACCTGAAGGAAATGAGGGACAAAAAGGTTAAGAAGCTAGGAAGTAGCATGTTAGGTTTGAACTCAGTCTTTCTCCAGAAATGTGGCTTATCCACCATTAATCTAGGGCATTGCAATTTTACAAAGTACTTAAACCTAGCCAGAGCAAAGTGACTGTTCATGCATGAAAGTCATTTTTGAAGATAAATATATGACCTTTTGAAAAGATGGCATTTTAACTCAAACAGCTTATTCTTTGTTGTTTAACTGAAATTTCTATTCTCGACATCATGCATTATAACTACCAAGAATTATTTATTATCTATTGCTGTGTAACAAATTACCCCAAAATGTAGCAACCCAAAATGACATAGATTATCTTGTGTCTGGGGGGTCACGAACACCGGCATGGTTTAGCTGGGTTCTCTGCTTCAGGGCTTATGAGGCTTTAACTAGGGGTTGACTGAGACTACAGTCCCGAATGAAGGCTCAACTGGGGAAGAATCCTCTTCTATGCTCACTCACACTGTTCTGGGAGAAAGTTCCTCAAAGGATGTTGGCCTGGGAGCATAAGCTCCGAACTGACTTGTAGCCATGGTTCCTCACCATGTGTCCATCAAGGCAAGTGTGAAAAGAGTCAAGGAGAATGCCAGCAAGGTGAAAGTTCTGGATTTTTATAAGTAAATCTTGTAATTGATATCCCATTACATTGCTGTATTCTATCTATTAGAAGAGCTTCTAAACTGGACCACAAGTAATGAAGCTGGGACCACAAATGTAATGTCACTCTGTCATACTTTGAAATCAGATTGCCTCAAAGACCTATGCTCAAATAAGTGAAGCTGGTTTTTATAACCCCCCAGATGTGTGAGGTAGAACATTTGTCTTCTGTTACATCCATGAGAAAGTGAAACTAAATCAATTTCCTAATAAACATATCTGATTAACAAGCCTGACACTCTTTTCATTAACACACATCAAGAACTTCCGTCTTTTATATTTTATTGGACCCTGAAATTCCCACAGGAATGTTTTTCTCCCAAATAAAGGAACAATGGCACTGGATGATGAAGTTTTGTTGTTCCAGATTACTCACACTTTATTTTTGTAAATATGTGCTTTCATAATTAGGGTAAGCCCTGAGTCAGGTGTGTACTTTCCTTTCAACCCACAGCTCACAATAGAATCATTTTCATCATTCAGGTTGTTTCCAGATGCAACACAGGATAATGACATGACAGACCAACTTCACAGCAGAGATGCGTCAGTGTTCAGGACACGCTTTTTGGAAGAAATTTCATTTGGTTGATGTAGTCCAAAAGAGCCATCTATATGCAATATTTTGTAAGAACCTTCAGGTTCTAATCATTTTGTTTCTCATTTGTAGATTTGGGAACATATCCAGGAGAGGGGAGTGTTTGTGTGCAGTGAAAAGGCACCATAAAAAAGTCACTTTGCAAAGGTTACTTCATGTAAATTTCACAGAACGCTTATGAGGTAAGAGTAACAAGAGCAAACAAACAATGACGAACAGCACAATAAATGAAATTAAAAATTCTCTAGAGGGAATCAAAAGCAGAATAACTGAGGCAGAAGAATGGATAAGTGACCTGGAAGAGAAAAGAGTGGAAATAACTACCACAGAGAAGAATAAAGAAAAAGAATGAAAAGACTTGAGGACAGTCTCAGAGACTACTAGGGCAACATTAAATGC
The DNA here is from genome assembly GCF_005190385.1 of Monodon monoceros. NCBI lineage: Eukaryota > Metazoa > Chordata > Mammalia > Artiodactyla > Monodontidae > Monodon > Monodon monoceros. Next base: position 14,152,416 of record NW_021703767.1, read on the forward strand.
ACCAACATTGCAATTATAGGGGTCCCAGAGGAAGGGAAAAAGAAAGGGTCTGAGAAAATATTTGATGAGATTATAGGTGAAGACTTCCCTAACATGGGAAAGGAAATAGTCAACCAAACCCAGGAAGTGCAGAGAGTCCCATACAGGATAAATCCAAGGAAAAACATGCCAACAATCATATTAATCAAATCATCAAAAAAAATACAAAGAAAAAATATTAAAAGCAGCAAGGGAAAAGGAACAAATAACATATAAGGGAATCCTCACAAGGTTAACAGCTGATCTTTCAGCAAAAACTCTGCAAGACAGAAGGGAGTGGCAGGACATATTTAAAGTGATGAAAGGGAAAAACCTACAATCAAGATTATTCAACACAGCAAAGATATCATTCAGATTTGATGGAGAAATCAAAACCTTTACAGACAAGCAAAAGTTAAGTGAATTCAGCACCACTAAACTAGCTTTACAACAAATACTAAAGGGACTTCTCTAGGCAGGAAACAGAAGAGGAGGAAAAGACCAACAATAACAAACCCTAAACAATTAAGAAAATGGTAATAGGAACATACATATCGATAATTACCTTAAATGTGAATGGATTAAATGCTCCAAACAAAAGGTATACACTGGTTGAATGGATAAAAAAACAGGACCCGTATATATGCTGTCCACCAGAGATCCACTTCAAACCTAGGGACACATACATACTGAAAGTGAGGGGGTGGAAAAAGATATTCCATGTGAATGGAAATCAAAAGAAAGCTGGAGTAGCAATTCTCATATCAGACAAAATAGACTTTAAAATAAAGACTATTACAGGAGACAAAGAAGGACACTACATAATGATCAAGGGATCAATCCAAGAAGAACATATAACAATTGTAAATATTTATGCATCCAACATAGGAGCACCTCAATACATAAAGCAAATGTTAGCAGTCATAAAAGGAGAAATTGACAGTAACACAGTAATACTAGGGGACTTTAACACCACATTTTTATCAATGGACAGATCAACCAAAATGAAAATAAATAAGGAAACATAAGCTTTAAATGACACTTTAAACAAGATGGACTTAATTGATATTTATAGGACATTCCATCCAAAAACAACAGAATACATTTTCTTCTCAAGTGCTCATGGAACATTCTCCAGGGTAGATCATATCTTGGGTCACAAATCAAGCCTTGCTAAATTTAAGAAAATTGAAATCATATCAAGTATCTTTTCTAAACACAATTCTATGAGAATAGATATCAATTACAGGAAAAACACTGTAAAAAATACAAACACCTGGAGGCTAAACAATACACTACTAAATAACCAAGAGATCACTGAAGAAATCAAAGAGGAAATAAAAAAATACCTAGAAACAAATGACAATGAAAACACGATGACCCAAAACTGACGGGATGCAGCAAAAGTAGTTTTAAGAGGGAAGTTTATAGCAATAAAATCCTATCTCAAGAAACATCTCAAATAAACAACCTAAACTTACACCTAAAGCAATTAGAGAAAGATGAACTAAAACCCCCAAACTTAGTAGAAGGAAAGAAATCATAAATATCAGATAAAAAATAAATGAAAAATAAATGAAGGAAACAATAGCAAAGATCAGTAAATCTAAAAGCTGGTTCTTTGAGAAGATACACAATACACAAAATGGATAAACCATTAGCCAGACTAATCAAGAAAAAAGAGAAAAGACTGAAATCAACAGAATTAGAAATGAAAAACTAGTAACAACTGGCACTGCAGAAATACAAAGGATCATGAGAGATTACTACAAGCAACTATATGCCAATATAATGGACAACCTGGAAGAAATGGACAAATTCTTAGAAAAGCACAACCTTCCAAGACTGAACCAGGAAGAAATAGAAAATATAAACAGACCAATCACAAGCACTGAAATTGAGACTATGATTAAAAATCTTCCAACAAACAAAGGTCCAGAACCAGATGGCTTCACAGGCAAATTCTATCAAACATGTAGAGAAGAGCTAACACTTATCCTTCTCAAATTCTTCCAAAATATATAAGAGGCAGGAACACTCTCAAAGTTATTCTATGAGGCCACCATCATCCTGATAACAAAACCAGACAAAATGTCACAGATAAAGAAAACTACAGGCCAATATCTCTGATGAACATAGATGCAAAAATCCCCAACAAAATACTAGCAAACAGAATCCAACAGCACATTAAATGTATCATATGCCATGATCAAGAGGGGTTTATTCCAGGAATGCAAGGATTCTTCAATATATGCAAATCAATCAATGTGATAAATCATAGTAACAAAATGAAGGATAAATACCATATGATAATCTCAATAGATGCAGAAAAAGCTTTTGACAAAATTCAACACCCATTTAAGATAAAAACTCTCCAGAAAGTAGGCATAGAGGGAACCTACCTCAACATAATAAAGGCCATGTATGACAAACCCACAGCCAACATCATTCTCAATGGTGAAAAACTGAAAACATTTCCTGTAAGATCAGGAACAAGACAATGTTGCCCACTCTCACTGCTATTATTCTACATAGTTTTGGAAGTGTTAGCCACTGCAAACAGAGAAGAAAAATAAATAAAAGAAATCCATATCAGAAAAGAAGAAGTAAAACAGTCACTGTTTGCAGATAACATGATACTATACATACAGAATCCTACAAATGTTACCTGAAAACTATTAGAGCTAATCAATGAATTTGGTAAAGTAACAGGATACAAAATTAATGCACAGAAATCTCTTGCATTCTTATACATTAATGATGAAAACTGAAAAAGAAATTAAGGAAACACTCCCATTTTCCATTACAACAAAAAGAATAAAATATATCTAGGAATAAACCTACCTAAGGAGACAAAAGAACTGTATGCAGAAAACTAAAAGACACTGATGAAAGAAATTAAAGACGATACAAACAGATGGACGGATATGTCATGTTCTTGGATTGGAAGAATCAACACTGTGAAAATGACTATACTACCCAAAGCAATCTGCAGATTCAGTGCAATCCCTATCAAACTACCAATGGCATTTTTCACAGAACTAGAACAAAAAATTTCACAATTTGAATGGAAACAAAAAAGACCCCTTAGAGCCAAAGCAGTCTTGAGAAAGAAAAACGGAGCTGGGGGAATCAGGCTCCCTGACTTCAGACTATACTACAAAGCTAAGTAATCGAGACAGTATGGTACTGACACAAAAACAGAAATACAGATCAATGGAACAGGATAGAAAGCCCAGATATAAACCCACGCACACATGGTCACCTTAAGTTTGATAAAGGAGGCAAGGATATACAATGGAGAAAGACAGCCTCTTCAATAAGTAGTGCTGGGAAAACTGGATTGCTACATGTAAAAGAATGAAATTAGAACTTCCTAACACCATACACAAAAGTAAACTCAAAATGGATTAAAGACCTAAATGTAAGACCAGACACTATAAAACTCTTAGAGGAAAACATAGGCAGAACATTCTATGACATAAATCACAACAAGATCCTTTCTGACCCACCTCTTAGAGAAATGGAAATAAAAACAAAAATAAAAAAATGAGACCTAATGAAAGTTAAAAGCTTTTGCATAGCAAAGGAAACCATAAACAAGATGAAAAGACAACCCTCAGAATGGGAGAAAATATTTGCAAACGAAGCAACTGACACAGGATTAATCTCCAATATATACAATTAGCTCATGCAACTCAATATCAAAAAAACAAACAACCCAATCCAAAAATGGGTAGAAGATCTAAATATACCTTTCTCCAAAGAAGATATATAGATTGCCAACAAACACATGAAAGGATGCTCAACATCACTAATTATCAGAGAAATGGAAATCAAAATTGCAATGAGGTATTACCTCATACTGGTCAGAATGGCCATCATCAAAAAATCTACAAACAATAAATGTTGTAGAGAGTGTGGAGAAAAGGGAACCCTCTTGCACTGTTGGTGGGAATGTAAATTCATACAGCCACTATGGAGAACAGTATGGAGGTTCCTTAAAAAACTAAAAATAGAACTACCATATGACCCAGCAATCCCACTACTGGACATATACCCTGAGAAAACCATAATTCAAAAAGAGTCATGTACCACAATGTCCATTGCAGCTGTATTTACAATAGCCAAGACATGGAAGCTAACTAAGTGTCCATCGACAGATGAATGAATAAAGAAGATGTGGCACATATATACAATGGAATATTACTCAGCCATAAAAAGAAACGCAATTGAGTTATTTGTAGTGAGGTGGATGGACCTAGGGCCTGTCATATAGTGTGAAGTAAGTCAGAGAGAGAAAAACAAATACCATATGCTAACACATATATGTGGAATCTAAAAAAAAAAAATGGTTCTGATGAACCTAGGGGCAGGACATGAATAAAGATGCAGACATAGAGAATGGACTCTAGACTACGGGGAGGGGGAAGGGTAAGCTGGGATGAAGTGAGAGAGTAGCATTGGCATATATACACTACCAAATGTAAAATAGATAGCTAGTCAGAAGCAGCTGCATAGCGCAGGGAGATCAGCTTGGTGCTTTGTTATCACCTAGAGGGGTGGGATAAGGAGAGTGGGAGGGAGACACAAGAGGGAGGGTATATGGGGATATATGTATACATATAGCTGATTCACTTTGTTATACAGCAGAAACTAACACAATATTTTAAAACAATTATACTCCAATAAAGATGTTAAAAAATAATAAAATGGAAAAAATAAAAATTCTATTTTAGGAAAAAATAATAATATGAGGGAGTAACACAGTTCTGTCTGATTTTAGGTCCATGGTGACTTTGTCACCACTTGCCACTATGTGGCTTAAATTCTGACTAGCTCCTGATTATTTGTCCCATCTTTTTGCTGGACTCTGTTTCAATCCCAGCTAACTACAGTGAGATTATGGTCAAAATGCGACAGTCTCTCATCTTGTGTTCCATAAATGATTATTGAGAGTTTATATTTCTATTTGTTCAATCTGGGGATTTTAAACTACTCAAATAACATTAACAAATACCAGCATATTTCCTACTGAAAGATGGTCATGGAAATGCTCTAGTATCACAAACCCAAATGCCTTAATGATTGTGTTTACAAAAATTTCAGTATGAAGAAGGGTGGATGATGCTTCCTACGACTACTGCATGAAGGCTTTTCTCATAACTCTTTTCCTGTTTTAAAAAAACTAAGAATTGCATCACATATATGGTTTGTGTATCATGATTTTAAATTACTGCCTTAGAAAATCACAATACTGCTTGGGTTACTGACATCCAAAATGACAGGAATCTTCAGTATGGCACATTAATTTTGTACCTCTCTGGAAAGTATGATGTACAAGGTGTGATAACATGGAACAGCTTCACCTAGAACCCACACCAGGGAAAGGCTTGCTGCCCTGGCTACTGGGAGTCCTAACAGCAGAGAGTCTTAGCTCTCAGCCCCTTCAGGCAATGCCTCAGCTGCATGAGGTTTCAGGTCACACCTTTCCAGAGGTGCCCATATTCCATGACTAATCAAAGTAGGTGGTATAAAGGTCTTCCATTCAGTCCAAATGAGGATAAATCTGATGAGCTGTTTCAGTGCCAGAGCTCCCCATGGGATGAGCTGAGGCTGCACATCCTACATTGCAGTTTGACTTCTCCCTCTGTCCAATCCTATTTTCCCCTCCCTCCATTCTAGGTGTTGAGCACAAGACCATGCCCTAATAAACATCCTGAAAACCAAACTGTGTCTGAGAGTCTGCTTTCCAGAAAACCCAAATCATAATATCTGTTTCAAACCTTTATCATACTCTAGAGGCATCCTCCTTCCTATATGCAACATACCACACAGTTCATTCTTACAGTATGGACTTCCTTCAAACTTCACAAAAAGGAGGAAAATTTACTAAAAGATAATTATCTCAGCTTCTTATGAACTGAGATGCTCACTCCTGCTTGCCTTCTTTTTTTTTTCCTGTCCCAGTGTGGGATTGTCTTTTATCTTCTGTCCAAGCTCTGGATTCCAACATCTCTTGCATTATAGCAACTTTTATCCCTCAAAAATCCAACACTCTTTTCCTCACCCTTTCCCATGTAATTTTAACAAGCCCAGACCTTGAAAAATCAAAACAAAAATAAACACTCCAATGTCCCCTGTAATGCATCATCTCCTTCCGTTTTTAACAACTTTCTTGCAAAAGTAGAGCAGACAGGCTGTTTGCATTTATTTTCATCTCATTTATTCTTCAACTAACTAGTCTGCTGAAAACCGCTCACTGAGATTTTAACAATAATCTCTTTGTGGCAACATTTAATGGGTATTTCTTGACCTTATATTATTGACCCTTTGGGCCATTCTGTTAACATTGTATCTGGACAGGTTATCGTCTATTTTCTTGTGTAACATGATTATATCTGACTCTTCCTTCTCTTTCTCCCTCTTAATTTTCTCATTAAATATAATTATTTCCCATTATTCTGTACTTGGCCCTCTTCTATCTTATGCATGCCCATGGCATCAAATAATACCTGAATTTTGATGATTCTCAAATCAATACATTTCTTTAATTTCTCCTTTCCTTCCCTTTCTCACCCCCACCCCCGCCTCCTTCTTTCTTTCATTCTTTCTCTATTTCTTTTTTTTTTTTTTTCTTTTTTTTGTGGTACGCTGGCCTCTTACTGTTGTGGTCTCTCCCGTTGTGGAGCACAGGCTCTGGACGCGCAGGCTCAGCGGCCATGGCTCACGGGCCCAGCCGCTCCACGGCATGTGGGATCTTCCCGGACCGGGGCACGAACCCGTGTCCCCTGCATCGGCAGGCGGACTCTCAACTACTGTGCCACCAGGGAAGCCCTCTATTTCTTTTATCATCATCATCTAAGTGTTATCTCCATCTAGATGGCCTCAAAGTCAATGTGCTTCAAATTTCTTCTTCTAAAAACTTGATCTTCTGTGTTTCTCATCACAGTGAAAGGTAACATTTTTCACCCATATGCCTAATCCATAAACTTTGCAATAAATCCATCCTGCCAAGCCCCATGTACTTTGCTTAATTAGTCTCTCTTATTTTTTTAAAATTAATTAATTAATTAATTTTTGGCTGAGTTGGGTCTTTGTTGCTGTGCGCGGGCTTTCTCTAGTCGCGGCGAGCGAGGGCTAGTCTTTGTTGCGGTGCTAGGGCTTCTCATTGTGGTGGCTTCTCTTGTTGTGGAGCATGGGCTCTAGGCGTGCGGACTTCAGTAGTTGTGGCATGTGGGCTCAGTAGTTGTGGCACACGGGATTAGTTACTTCATGGCATGTGGAATCATCCCAGACCAGGGCTCAAACCCGTGTCTCCTGCATTGGCAGGTGGATTCTTAAACACTGAGCCACAAGGGAAGTCCCAGTTAGTCTCTCTTAGACCCGTCCACTTTTCTCTATCTCCATTTCCACTATCTGAATTCACGTCCTAATCTTCTTTGGCATGGATTATTGCCATAGTAACCTAAGTAGTCTCCCCGCCTCAGATTCAGCCCCAATAAGTTATTCTCTGCTCTGTAGTGAGAATAACTCAAATAGCACTCAGAATAAAGTGCAAACTCCTTAGCATCACAAAAAATATTCTTGACATGGTTTTTAATCTTCTAGTTTCACCTTTAACTTCTCCTTACCATCCTCTATTTTACAGTTTTCTGAATAAACTATAGTTCTAGGAACACCATGAATTCCCTTCTTCTGGGTTTTTTGTGTATGCTGCTCCCTCGGCTGCCATGCTGTATTCCTTCCCATTCCTATCTGGATAACTGCTGCTCATCATTTAAGAGTTAGTTCATGTGTCACCTCTCCTGGGAAAGCGTCACAGACTCCCATGTATGGGATGAGTACTGCTTCTATGTGCTGCTGTAGCATTTGATAGACTGCCAATATCGGTTTGGGTTGACTCGGATCTGCTCTTAAGTATTGCAGTTTTTTCTCTTCAAGAAGTTTCAGGTATGAAGTAGGTTTGAGAATTGTTTTCCAAGCTCCCCCTGGCACACTAGAATAGATTAAATGGCTCATAAACTTAGGTGCATAGCAAGTCAAATTATGCATGGCGATGCTGAATAGTCATGTTCCTGTGAAGTTCTATTCCAGTGGATGGACCATCTTAATAAGAAATCAGGGTACAAATTGTTTTGAGGTGATATAAGTCATCTAGGCTTGTCATATGACAATTATTTGATTATGAAGAAATTCCTGATTTCACCATCTTCATTAACTTCAGCAAATAATCTTTTTCAATTACCAGGGAATATATCTTCCTTATTTTCAGGGATACAGAGTATTCAGTCATAGGTGTGTACATTGCATTTAAAGAGACTATAAGTCTGCTTTCTAGAATGCTACAGAAGGAAGTTGTTACTTTTGCATGGATATGTACAGCCAAGATGAAACAGAAGATTTTTAACATAAAATATATAAGAAATATTATAATTTGAAATACACTTCTAGATTATTTAAAATCTCTTTGTGAACTTTGTTTGAACAATAGAATTCTCCTTTGCTTATCTGTTGCTCAATAGGAATATAAATAAAAATTCACTTGAGCGTATTGAGCACTTTTATGTGCTACTGTACTAAACACTTTATGTGTAATAACCTATTTATATCTCACAATAACTCTATGAGGATGTCATATCATCACCATCTTAACAATGAAGAAATGGAAATTTAGAAAAACCAAGTGGTTTCCCTAAGTCACACAGATAACTAGACAGCAGAGTTGGGACTTAAGGCCAGGTCTGTCTGATTCCAAAGTCCATGCTCTGAAGTAGTTGGCTAAACTGACCAGTGCATCCTTCACAAGACTGTAGTCATTCAGTTTTCCTATCAGTAGACCTTGACTTCCTAGCATTGTCACTTTCCAAGACAAATGTTGTGTGCTGCTCTCTCCTAATGTCTTAAGGTCTGTATTTATTTGTGGCCCATGGAACAAGCAGTCCCTAAACTCTCACAGGGTCAGGTATAAGAGGAGAGACCTCACCCTTTAGTCTATTTATGGGTTGAATATTTAGATAAACTCTGAATTTGGGACTTGTGAGTGGATTGCACTCCCCCAAAAGATGTGCTGAAGTCCTAGCCCACAATACGTGAATATGACCTTACTTGGAACTAGGGCCTTTGCAGATGTAATCAAGTTAAAATAAGGTCATAATCAATTAGGGTAGTCACTAATCCGATATAACTGGTGTCCCTATAAGAAGAGACACAGAGACACACGGGGAGAACATGTGTGACTATGGAGGCAGAGATTGGAGTGCTGTGTCTACAGGTCAAAGAATCCTCAAGGATTGTTGGCGACACCACAAACTAGGAGAAAGGCATGGGAAAGATTCTCCCCTAGAGTCTTCAGAGAGCATGGGTCTGTGGACCCCCTTGATTTTGGACTTCTGGCCTCCAGAACTGTAGAATACATTTGTCTTTAAATCTACCCAGTTTGTGGTACTTTGCTATGGCAGACCTAGGAAAATAGTGGAGGACTCTTTTCCTTGTCAGCAATCTCTGGCTTTTAAAATCTGGGCATCTTATGTGTCTAATGTGTTTGGAAGTAATAATGGGAGGAAAATACTTTTTCTCATGAAAAAAGCAAAAGCAAACAAGAAATCAGATTTCATTCTTTCTTCTGAAAAAAGCTATAGGATGCTAAGGGGCTCAATTTCATCGCATATATACTCAGCTATTCCTGGGGCACAAATCACCTGCAGCGGCAGTGGAGAAAAATGCAAGGATGGATTAAAGATTATATGCCTATAGCATGAGACCTATTGAACTGAATAAGCACAAATAGCAAACACTGTTTGCTAGGGAAGGTTAAGCATGTTTTAATTGAAAAAGTGAAAATGTAAGCATTGTGAGACATGGGATACAGGAGAAAGGGTTGATATCAGAGTTAAAAATAAATTTGACAAGAGGAGCTGCAATTAGAATGTTGACATTTGCAGTTCAAGTGCTCAGTTGTTGGAGATGCCAGGGGCATTTGTTCCCTGTGATGGGTGCAACAGAGGCTGACCCCTGGGTGTGTGGTGGCCAGCAGTGGTGGGTTCCTTAGCAATGGAAAGGAGATAACAATTATAGACTGGGTGAAAAGAAGAGGATTTCTTATCATTTGCAATTGAACTGATGACTCTCTAGGAAATTGTGTGAATGATAAAGGTTTTCAGTAGAAGCTATAAGACTTGTTTTCTCACAGCACAATGGGTGACAGTAGCCACGTCAATATCCATCCTAACCATGCTCATTGACTTATTTCAGGCCTCCAAAGTCCCAACGATAGCCACTACCTAAGCCTTCATAGCCACAGCATCCATCACCATGGCTTCCAAAGTAGTTCCCATAATAGCTGCAGCATAGAATCTTGGGAGATGAGGATGGGTAAGGATGCAAATGATGAGTGGCCAAAGTGTGACTTTTACTATATGTAGGAGCTTGATATACTACTAAGAGTGGCTGTGGAAAATTCCAGGACTCCAATTTCTAATTCCATATACTAATTAGTGTCAAAATGTTAGCGAACTGTGGTGCATATAAGTGAAAAACAGTTAAGATGCTATTGGAATCCTTTTGGCAAAGTTAGAATTCTTGACCAATTAGAAAAAAAAAAGATAGCTTTAGAAATCATTGTTTATCCTATAATTCAAAATGAAAAATCTATAGCCTATATAGGAATCTAGAGATTCATATATAAACTGAACATATTCCTTTCCAGGGCTGGAGAATTCAGCTAAACCCAGGAACATGACTGCTACTTCCTTTATATTCAAAGCAGATGCAACCTCTTTACATCAGTAGAAAGATAAGCATTTTCAAATGCAGTTTTTCTCACACTGCTTCTTAATAATCTCTCATGACATCAATGAAAGCAGTCATCAGGGGATGTATTGTAATGTGCTTCAGAGATGATTGGATTTCCTTTATGTTGAAATACTATCCTTAAATATAATGATTCCAGCTCCACACAATAGAATTCAGAGGTGTTACATTTTAAAAATGTACAGAAAATAATATGAAGAGAATACAAAATCAAGCATTTCTAAGCTAAGATGTTGGGAATACATATTCTCTGTAAGAAGCTTAAAGCTGAAAACAAAGTGATTTAGCCTAAGACCTATCAGAAATACTCAGGGATGAGGGCACATAGAAGGTAGACACACATTTATTTGTGTATTAAGGTCTCTGCCGTCAAAATGCATAGTTGCCAACAACATTGGGCTGTGAAAAATGAGTACTTAATGAATCTATAAGACGACAAGTTGTATCAGAGTTTATGCGCATTTTTCATCATTGCTTACATGGTTCATGGATAAGTGTATGAAAAACATTTCTCTGGGTAGAAAATATTCAATCATGTAACAAGAAAGTGATAAGATTTTGTTGCTGTTGTCATTATAAAGAAGCAATCAGAAAAAGTTGAATGATAGGGAATGTCTTTTTGAGCATGAATCCTTCTGGGAAGTAGTCTCCCTCCTGGGGAAAACACCACTGTAATCTTCAGAAAGCCTCTCTGGCCACAGCAGTAGAGGGAGGGAAGATGTCCCTGAAGAATGTGTAGCAGGCAATTTTTCAATGCTTTTCTGAACGTGGTGATCACCTTCACATTCCAGCACCGCTCAGAGTCACATGGTCCAAGAAAATAGTAGCCAGAGTAATAAAGAGCTCTGGAGATCTTGTGAGTCAATGATGTCTGAAAACTAAGAAAGTGGTTGCGAGTGCATTTCTATCATTAATGTGTCGGAAATGATACAAGGCATTGATCAGTTTAATGAGAATTAATGTGAATAAACTTGAAATATAGAACATGGCATTTTGAAGAGACATGAAGAATGATTAAGAGCAGACACTCAAAGAAGAAATGAATCCATAAAAAACTAGCACAGTGACCCTTACCCAAGCTACAACTTTTCTATATGTTCATTAATTTCCCAGAATATAAAGCATGAAGTTAACATGGTTTTGATATGCTTTTCTTTAATGACTAATAACGTTGAGCATCTTTTCACAGGCTTATTAACCATTTGTATATTTTCTTTGAATAGCTATCATTCAGATCTTCTGTCCACTTTTTAACTATAGGTTTTTTTTTTATAGTTGAGTTGTAAGAGTTCTTAAAAAATTCTGATTACAATTTCCCTTGGGGATACTTGAATTGAAAATATATTCTCCCATCCTATAGTTTGTGTTTTCACTCTCTTGATATTGTCTGTCGAAGCAAAAAAGCTTTTAATTTTTTTTTTTTTGCCGTACGCGGGCCTCTCACTGTTGTGGCCTCTCCCGTTGCAGAGCACAGGCTCCAGACGCGCAGTCTCAGCGGCCATGGCTCACGGGCCCAGCCGCTCCGCAGCATGTGGGATCTTCCTGGACCGGGGCACGAACCCGTGTCCCCTGCATCGGCAGGCGGACTCTCAACCACTGTGCCACCAGGGAAGCCAAAGCTTTTAATTTTGATGAAATCAAATTTATTTATTTTGTAGCTTGTGCTTTTGGTGTTGTATCTGAGAAATGATTGAAAAATCCAAGGTCATGAAGATTTACACCTATTTTTCTTCTAATATATATATATACCTTTAGCTCTATACCTCTAGCTCTAACACTTAGATCTTTGATCCATTTTGAGTTAATTCTTGATAAGGTGAGAGATATGAGACAGGGTCCAACCTCATCCTTTTTCATGTGGATACCCATTTGTTTCAGTACATTTTGTTGAAAAGCCTACTATTTCCCAGGGAAGGTCTTGGCACTCTTGTTTAAAGTCAGTTGACATGAATGTAAAGGTTTGTCTTAATTCATGTCAGCGCTGAAAATCTAAATCCAAAGTCTTATCTAAATATCATTGAAATCAGATACAGGTGATATGCAAGGTAAGATTCATCCTGAGGCAAATTCTAGCTGTGAACCTGTGAAGCCAAACAAATTATATGCTTCCAAAACACAGTGGTGGGACAGGCACAGGGTATTCCTACTCCAAAAGAAAGAAATAAGAAAGAAGTTAGGGGCACAGGCCCCAAGTAAATACAAAACCTAATAGGGCAAACAACATTAAACCTAAGGGCTCAAGAATAATCCACTTTGGCTCAATGCTCTGCCCTCTGAACTAACTAGTGTGCTGGTCCCACCTCTGCAGCTCTTCCAGGCTGGAGTCCCTGCACCATGGCTCTGGGTGGCTCTGCCCCCATGGCTCTGGTAGGTGCAACCTCCACTGCAGCTCTTTGTAGGTTCCCTTGATACACTGGGCAGGAGCATTCTGGCCTGAACCACCCTGACCCCTTGCACTATGAGTCTACACAGGTAGTTTCCAATAATATGTTCCTTGGTTCTGTCTGAGCCCTCATCAGAATGGTCTTTACCATCCACATTTCTACCAACATTCTATTCATGATTATTTAAGTATTATCTAAGAAGACAAGCTTTCTCTGCAACACTCTTTTTTCTGAGCTCTCATCAGAATTGTTTTTAATGATTCATCTACAAAAATGTAGGATTTTCTAGCATGCATATCAAAACTCTTCCAGCTTCTACCCCTTACCCAAATCCAAAGCCACCTACACATTTTAGGTATTTGTTACAGCAGCACCCTGACTTTTCCGTCTTAGTTATGTCTTAGCCCATTTAGGATGTTATAACAAAAATATCATAGACTGGTGGTTTGAACAACACACATTTATTTTTCACAGTTCTGGAAGCTGAAAATCCAAGATCAAGATGCCAGCAGCTTTAGCATCTGGTGAGGGTCAGCTTCCCGGTTCACAGATAGCCATCTTCTTGCTGTGTCCTCACATGGCAGAATGGGTGAGAGAGCTCTCTGAGGTCACTTTTATACGGGCACTAATCCCATTCATGATGGCTTTACCCATATAACCTAATCACCTGATAAATTCTCCACCATCACATTGGGGACTATGATATCAACATTATGAATTTGGGGAACATAAACATTCAGTCCATAACATTCTGTTTCATACCTTCAATGGGTTTTTCTCTTTGGCTTAACTGCCTCTCTTTTTTAATTTGTCCAGGTACCTGCATCCATATCTATCTCTTTGACTGGTTACTTCTTCCGGGGAGACATTTCTATCTTCACAGGCTAATTTGGTTAACACTGTTTCTTATAGATTCCTATGAAGTTTTTTTCTTTATTATTTCTTTATTCATTCCCTTAATGTCCTGATAACTCACTTGTCTTTATAGATAGGATGGGTTCTCAATAAATGTGTCCCAGAATACTATGAACTTCATATCCATCCCAGACAGGTTGACTAATTTTAATTTATAGATAACCTTTACTATGACCTTAATTGAGGATATGTCTTTATCTTGTCATATCTATTAGATGAACTATTGATTTGTCAGATGTGCTGCAAACACAAAAATAGTGAATACTAATGAGCTAGAACGTTCTTAATGCCCTTACATGTGAAGTGACATTCTACTAATCTTTAAAGAGCCCAGTCCCTGTAATGTCTACCATGACATCTCAAGAAAGGTTGATTTTTTAAAATTTGTTCCCACTGTGCACATCACTCCTTTGCCACCTAACAGACATTTGCAATCAACTGTTTATACATATGTTTCTGGGGGGCAGAAGGCAGGATCATGTCCTATTCATATTTCTGATCTATATCCTAGTACTAGTTTAGACATGGTGTAAAAATATATTTAAGAAAATGAATGAATTAAGTAACTACAATTTTATAATATTCAAAGGCAACAATAACACAGGATATTCACATACACTTAAAATCTCAGAAACAATAAATTATGATTGCCCCAAAAGTGATTTATTATGTTTTTGGTCAACTATGTGCAAATTAAAATCACTTTTTATAGTTTATTATATATTTTTCAATTTTATCTAGATGATATAATGATAGTAGACTCTAAGAGAATTGACTTCTATTACTTGCTGACATAAAGTTTGATTAAGTAGAAGTGGAACAAACTGCTTCTCAGAGTTTTTGAAAACCAAGTGGCTGATATTCAATCTCAGTTCAGCAGGACATTCACATTTCATTGCCTAAAACCAGATGCATTATATATAGCACCAGACCTCACCACAAACAACTGACCTCATCACCTTTCCTTCTCATATGCTTGTTTGCTATTTTCTGTTTGCTATTCCCACTCCCTCTCACACCTGAGTCCTGTTAATTTATCATCTATGTCTTTCCATTCTTCTTGTGATGCATGTTCTCACAGCCTCTGCTTCAACAAAAACATAATGAGCTCTTAAAGCAGTCCCTTAATCATTCTTCAACTTTGCATTTCCTTATTCCTTGATGCATTCCACAAACCCTTAATCTATGTAATCTTTCTAAGAGGATCTTACCAAAGCAACCAACCAACCAACCAACCAACCAACAAACAAATCTTACTGCTTTTATCATTGTCTTGCTCAAAAATTCCATTATGCTTTATCTAACCCCTTTTTATGTTTGACAGTATAATATTCAGTAACTAGGGCCTTCAATAATGACACTCCAACCTATGTTTCCCAATTTAGCTCTCATTAACTCTTTTTCTCAAATTCTCAGTAAAAGTTTTATGGTGTTGAGTCAGGTCTTGCACAGTCTCACCTGTGGGTCATTGCTCATTTTATTTGTCTCATTCATGAATGTTCTCTGCTCTTACTATCAGTTTTATAAACATTTTATTAAACAACATTTAATCAGCAGAAAAATAAGAGTATTAACCTTTTTATTTACCTCTTAATTTTAACTCTGTAACATTTTGATATACTAATCATCATTTTTGATGAAATATTTTAAAGTAAATATTCCATAATTCAAAAAGTTTCAATATGCATATCTAAAAATGGAGAATTTTCTTACATTATCAGAATAGCATTATCACACCTAACACTATTATTAATTTTTTATCAACTAATGCAGTAATCAAATTTTCCTGATTATTTAAAGCAGGTGTTTTAGTTGTTGTTGTTTATTTAAAATCAGATAAGTTCCACACATTGAATTTATCTATTATGTGTTTTTCTTCTCTTTGATTGAAGAATAGCCCTTATTTTTATACTATTTAATTGTTGTATAAATTGTAGGTTAGACCTTATGTCTTGGTTTGATTCAGGTTTAATGCTTTGGAGAGAATAATTCATGGGTGATGTGGTGTCTTCAGTGTGCCCATGTTGCCCAGTTATAAAATTCTTTTCATCTAAATATTTCTCCTTCCTCCAGTTCTCTTCCTGGTCCTTCCACACCTTCTATGAAGCATCACACTCCTCACTAGAGTTCATTGATTTCCTCCTCCTCTGATTATCTGTGACATTTATGGTCTTTAAAACATTACGGTATTTCACACTTATATTTATGTTATGTTATGTACCATTTTAAGTACATTTTCTATTTTGTGTTAAATTGGTCTGTTCAAATAGGTTGCAGGTCACTATGAGTCAATTCCCACATATCGTGTTTTTCCCTATGTCAATGGGAATATTGTAGGTTTTCACTTATAGGTTTTATAGCTCTTTCCACAGTTACTTGTTCATGTCTTCTTCACCTTTTTAATTAAGTATAGTTGATTTACAATATAATATTAGTTTCAGGTTACAACATAATGATTCAATATTTTTGTAGATTATACTCAATTTAAAGTTATTATAAAATATTGGCTATATTCGCTGACCTATAATATATCTTTGTAGTTTATTTGTTTTGTATACATAGTGGTTTGTACCTCTTAATTCCATACCCATATCCTGTTCCTCCCCTTATCCCTCTTCCCACTGGTAACCACTAGTTTGTTCTCTGTATTTGTGATTCTGTTTCTGTTTTGTTATATTTATTCATTTGTTTTATTTTGCAGATTCCACATGTAAGTGATAACATACAGTGTTTGTCTTTCATGGTCTGACTTATTCCACTAAGTGTTCATGGGTTGGAAGAATTAATATTGTTAAAATATCCATCCTATACAAATCAATCTACATATTTAATGCAATCCTGATAAAAATATCCATGTGATTTTTCCCAGAATTAGAAAAAATAATCCTAAAATTTATATGGGATCACAAAAGACTCTGAACAGGCAAAGCAACCTTGAGAAAAAATGACAAAGCTGAAGGTATCACACTCTGACTTCAGTCTATACTACAGAGCTACGGTAATCAAAGCAACATGATAGCAGCACAAAAACAGGCTCATTTTCAATGGAACAGAATAGAAAGCTCCAAAATAAACCCACACACTTATGGTCAGTTAATCTACAACAAAGGAGGAAGACTATACAATGAGGAAAATACTGTCTCTTCAATAAGTGGTGCTGGGAAATTAGATCACTAATGAAATTAGTGCTAATGAAATTAGATCACTCTCTAACTCCATATATAAAAATAAGCTCAAAATGTAAGCTTGCCTAAATTTAAGACCTGAAACCATACAACTCCTAGAGGAAAACACAGGCAGAACATTCTTTAACATAAATCCTAGCAATATTTTTTTGGATCTGCCTCCTAAGGCAAAAGAAATAAAAGCAAAAGTAAACAAATAGGACCTAATTAAACATAAAAGTTTTTGCACAGCAAAGGAAACCATTGACAAAATGAAGAGACAACCTACTGAATGGGAGAAAATATTTGCAAATGAAATGACAGATAAGGGGTTAATACCAAAAATATATAAACAGCTGCTAAAACTCAATAAAAAAAAAAAACAGATTAAACAATGTGAAGAAGACCTGAATAGACATTTTTCCAAAAAAAGTATACAGATTGCTAACAGATACATGAAAAGATGCTCAGCATTGCTAATCCTCAGAGAACTGCAAATCAAAATCACAATGAGATATCACCTCACACCATTCAGAATGGCTATCATCAAAAAGACCACAAATTTCAAAGATTGTTGAGAATGTGGAGAAAAGGGAACACTCATACACTGTCAGTGGGAATGTAAATTGGTGCAGCCAGTATGGATAACAGTGTGGAGGTGCCTCAAAAAATTAAAAATAGAATGACCATATGATCCAGAAATTCCACTCTTGGGTATATATCCAAAGAAAACAGAAACATGAATTCTTTTTCATTTTTTTAAGGAAAAACTTAAATATAAAAGTATTCTTTGTTTATCCCACCTGTATTAATAGGAACCAAACATGGAAAGAATAAAGGCAGCAGGCAGCAATGGGGATAATTGTAGGTACAAAGACCATGCATGCAGACCATGTAAGTACTGAGACCATGTAATGTAGACCATACTGAATGGATATTTGTCCCCCAAATGAATGAGTGCTTGATTTTCTCACACTGTGAGAAACATTGCTATCTTATGTCAACAATGTTTTCTAAATTGAGTAAATATTACTGATTATTATAGCAGCCAGAAGTCTCTTTAAGTAGTCCTCTCCAACAATTTTCTACAATAAAAATATTCTACAAAGAGTTATCTGTAAAGACATCACAGCAAAGCACCTAGCTGCACTAGAAGCAGATGCAGTTTTCAAAAGCTGTTGAGGTGGTTCATCTCCTTCTTCTCCCTATCCAAGCAATACCATGGAAGGATGAAGGTAGCTGAAGTTCCCTGGGGGTTTATTTCTCCCACTTGTTGTCCAGAGCTTTCTCCTGCATTCTTCCTTTTTTCTCTATAAGATTTATAGAAAAAAATAATAAAGCATGTATAACTGTGATCATTAGGGCCCCAGAATATGAAACTGTTTTAGTCAGTAAAGAAAACTGCCATTGCACCTGACCAATAACATCAGGCAGCTCCTCAGAGGACTTTACACTGCATCACATTCAACCTATTTTGTTTCTGGGTAGCTGCATATAATTCAAATTATTGTGTTACGTGTCCTAAAATAATCTTGGGTCTCATTATATACCATTGTGGCACGGTGGATCTAGGTGTTTATAAAGACAAGAAATCTCTCCTGGGATTAAAATCTAGCATGTTTTTAAAACGTGTTTGCTTACATTATCATTATATTTCACATTATCTCATTTGTTTAGATTTTATGACTATTATATGCTGACAGTTATTTGGAGAGCTGTGAACAAGTAATCCTTTCCCTTCAGGACGTGTAACCAAGCTAAATAAATTAAAAATAGAATGCCAACTCTTTGTAAAGACATGTTAAAATCTTCTACAGTAAACACTAACAAATCAATTGCAAATCAAGCAAAAGTTAAATAAAGCCAACTCTCTAAAGCTTCTAATTCTATGGATCCATGATTCGGTTTTCTATTATCTAAAGCATCCTTTCAGTTTTCAAATGTTTTCTTCATTTGATGTTATCTTTATTCACAAGTCAACAGATTCCTGTAATAATGAGTGAAGAAATGCAAATATGTATAAGATCAAGTTAATGATCTCTGATATTACTGCGTACACATATTACCCCCTTCAGAGGACCTTCAGTTACTCTCTCTTCCCTCATACATACATAGGCAGTGTTGTCTCTACCCATAGTTACGCACACACGGAGCTTTGAATTTTGTGGTTTCAAACAGAAAGGAATCATACTATACATATCGAGCTCTTGACTTTTATACTGTCATTTATTATGGATACACTGTTAGTCCATAGATATAACCTCTTTGCCTATTATATATCACACACATAAATTTTAGAATAAAAATAATATAATCTTCATTTTGAGATTTTTTTCAGTACAGTTTCTATCTTTATTCTTTACCTTTTGGTTAACCCCTTACCATCTTCCATCCTCACCCATTCACCCAATACTATACATCAGCTCCCTACCCCTATCTCAGCCAGATAACCATATGCTAAATTATCTAGTATATTTCTCTCTCTCTGTCCCTCTCTTTCTCTTTCAATATATGTATTCAATATACATATTCAATATATAAACATATACATTTATGTACTTCTATATATGTATTGATATAGATACATATATAGATAAATACTTCATTCAATGTTTTAATTAAGTTATGGGTTATTGTTCTTTTTAGAGCTACAGATCTGCTGATCTTGCTGCAGTGCCCTTTGGTCCATATAGGGAATTGGAGTAAAATCTCTCTGTTCAGGAGCCAAACATGACTTAATTCCATACATATTTAGGATTTTAAGGCTGTTAAGATTGACTGGAAATAATTCAATGTTCTGGTCAATATTACATTTCTTTCAATCTACTAGTTAAGGTCTAACTAAATTTTGCCATTTTCTTCAGCCATCAGGTCAGAAATTTTGCTCCATGCTGTCATGTATTTTGTAATTTCTTTCACAGACCTTTTTCAAGCTGTCATCACTATCACAGTTTTAGTGAAAATACCCCTTCTGACATCTGATGGTGCTATATTTTCACACTATCAGAAAATTGTAATGTTCTGCCACAATTTACCCTCTTTGGCTTATAGATTCTGCAAGACAGCTCAATTATAATGACATTTTTGTCCACTTCTATGCAAAGCCAACCAGGTCAGGCTTTTGTACCTCTGAGGCAAATAAGTGAATAATGAATTAATATAGAATAACATTTGAGGTCAATGTGTAGATCTAGAGAATAATGATTTTCAAGTTTAGTCACCTGGTTTTGTTAGGATGGTGAGCCTCTTAGATTTGATAGAATATCACTTACTGAGATGGGCAATCTAGAAAAGTTAAAAAGATTTTCCATGAGCAGAACATATAAGAATTAATCAGCAGATTACTTAAGTAGGTGATTTACAATGAACTGTTAAAGTGCACTCTACAAAGAGTAAAACATAGCTGCTAATAGTTTCCAAGTGTTACTCCTTAGAGCTTCATCAAGTAGAAAAAAATATAGGCTCCTGTTCATAAATCCTGGTGATTTTCCGGTTCATCTTGTTCAAGCAGCCAGATCTGCACCCATTAACCTTGACTAGGACATGGGAATCACATTTAAAATGGCTGTTTCTCAGATTGGTTCAAGATGGCAGAGTAGGAGGACATGAGCTCACTCCCTCTTGTGAGACCACTGGAATCACAACTAACTGCTGAACAATCATAGACAGGAGGAGACTGAAACTAACTAAAAAAGATGCCCCACAGCCAAGGACGGGGAGAAGGTGCAATGAGAATGTAGGAGGGGCACAATCACAATAAATCAAATCCCATGGCCCCTGGGTGGCTGACTCACAAACTGGAAAAGACTTATACCACAGAGGTCCACCCACTGCAGTGAAGGTCCTGAGCCCTACATCAGGCTTCCAAATATGGGGGTCCGGCAATGGGAGGAGGAATTCCTAGAGAATCAGACTTTGAAGGCTGGTGGGATTAGATTGTAGGACTTTGACAAGACTGGGGGAAACAGAGACTCCACTTTTGCAGGGCACACACAAAGTAGTGTGCACATAAGAACCCAGGGAGGGAGTAGTGACCCCAAGGGAGACTGACCTGGACCTACCTGCTAGTGTTGGAGGGTCTCCTGCAGAGGCAGTGGGGTGGCTGTGGCTCGCTGCAGGGACAAGGACACTGGCAGCAGAAGTTCTGGGAAGTACTTCTTGGTGTGAACCATCCCAGAGTCTGCCATTAGCCCCACCAGAGAGCTGGGTAGGCTCCAGTGCTGGGTCACCTCAGGCCAAGCAACCAACAAGGAGGGAACTCAGCCCCAACCATCAGCAGACAAGTGGATTAAAGTTTTACTGAGCTCTGCCCACCAGAGCAGCACCCAGCTCTACCCACCACCAGTCACTCCTCTCAGGAAGCTTGCACAAGCCTCTTAGATAGGCTCATCCACTAGAGAGCAGACAGCAGAAGCAAGAAGAACTACAATTCTGCAGCCTGTGGAATGAAAACCACATTCACAGAAAGATAGACAAAATGAAAAGGCAGAGGACTATGTACCAGATGAAGGAACAAGATAAAACTCCAGAAAAACAAATAAATGAAGTGGAGATAGGCAACCTTCCAGAAAAAGAATTCAGAATGATGGTAGTGAAGGTGATACAGGACCTTGGAAACAGAATGCAGGCAAAGATCGAGAAGATGCAAGAAACGTTTAACAAAGACCTAGGAGAATTAAAGAACAAACACACAGAGATGAACAATACAATAACTGAAATGAAAAATACACTAGAAGGAAACAATAGCAGAATAACTGAGGGAGAAGAACAAGTAAGTGACCTGGAAGACAGACTGGTAGAATTCACTGCTGTGGAACAGAATAAAGAGAAAAGAATGAAAAGAAATGAAGACAGCCTAAGAGACCTCTGGGGCAACATTAAACGCACCAACATTCACGTTATAGTGGTCCAAGAAGAAGAAGAGAGAGAGAAAGGACCCGAGAAAATATTTGAAGGGATTATAGTCAAAAAATTCCCTAACATGGGAAAGGAAATAACCACCCAAGTCCAGGAAGTGTAGAGAGTCCCAGGAAGGGTAAACCCAAGGAGAAACATGCTGAGACACATAGTAATCAAATTGACAAAAATTAAAGACAATGAATAATTATTAAAAGCAACAAGGGAAAAATGACAATTAACATACAAGGGAACTCCCATAAGGTTAACAGCTGATTTCTCAACAGAAACTCTACAAGCCAGAAGGGAGTGGCACGATATATTTAAAGTGATGAAAGAGAAGAACCTACAACCAAGATTACTCTACCCTACAAGGATCTCATTCAGATCTGATGGAGAAATCAAAAGCTTTACAGACAAGCAAAAGCTAAGAGAATTCAAAACCACCAAACTAGCTCTACAACAAATGCTAAAGGAACTTCTCTAAATGGGAAACACAAGAGAAGAAAAGGACCTACAAAAACAAATCCAAAACAATTAAGAAAATGGTAATAGGAGCATACATATTGATAACTACCTTAAATGTAAATGGATTAAATCTTCAACGAAAAGACACAGACTCACTGAATGGATACAAAAACAAGATCCATATATATGCTGTCTACCAGAGACCCGCTTCGGACTGAAAGTGAGAGGATGGAAAAAGATATTCCATGCAAATGGAAACCAAAAGAAAGCTGGAGTAGCAATACTCATATCAGATACAATAGATTTTAAAATAAAGAATGTTACAAGAGACAAGGAAGGACACTACATAATGATCAAGGGATCAATCCAAGAAGAAGATATAACAATTATAAATAGATATACACCCAAAGTAGGAGCACCTCAATACATAAGGCAAATGCTAACAGCTATAAAAATGGAAATCGACAGTAACACAATAATAGTGGGGGACAGTAACACCACACATACACCAATGAACAGATTATCCAGACAGAAAGTTAATAAGGAAACACAAGCTTTAAATGACACAATATACCAGGTAGATTTAATTGATACTTACAAGACATTTCATCCAAACACAGCAGATTACACTTTCTTCTCAAGTGCACACGGAACATTCTCCAGGATAAATCACATCTTGGGTCACAAATCAAGCCTCAGTAAATTTAAGAAAATTGATATCATATCAAGCATCTTTTCTGACCACAATGCTATGAGATTAGAAATAAACTACAGGGAAAATAATATAAGAAACACAAACACATGGAAGCTAAACAATATGTTACAAAATAACCAAGAGATCACAGAAGAAATCAAAGAGGAAATCAAAAAATACCTAGAGACAAATGACAATGAATACACAATGATCCAAAACCTATGGGATGCAGTAAAAGCAGTTCTAAGAGGGAAGTTTATAGCAATACAATTCTACCCCAAGAAACAAGAAAAATCTCAAATAAACAATCTAAACTTACACCTAAAGGAACTAGAGAAAGAACAAAACCCAAAGTTAATAGGAAAGAAATCATGAACATCAGAGCAGAAATAAATTATATAGAAACAAAGAAAACAATAGCAAAGATCATTAAATATAAAAGCTGCTTCTTTGAGAAGATAAACAAAATTGATAAACCTTTAGCCAGATTCATCAAAAAAAGAGGGAGAGGATTCAAATCAATAAAATTAGAAGTGAAAATGGAGAAGTTACAATGGACACTGCAGAAATATAAAGCATAAGAGCCTGCTACAAGCAACTCTATGCCAATAAAATGGACAACCTGGAAGAAATGGACAAATTTTTAGAAAGGTATAACCTTCCAAGACTGAACCAGGAAGAAATAGAAAATATGAACAGACCAATCACAAGTAATGAAATTGAAACTGTGATTAAAAATCTTGCAATAAACAAAAGTCCAGGACCAGATGGCTTAATAGGTGGTTTCTATCAAACATTTAGAGAAGAGCTAACACCCATTCTTCTCAAACTCTTCTAAAAACTTGCAGGTGAAGAAACACTCCCAAACTCATTCTATGAAGCCACCATTACCGTGATACCAAAACCAGACAAAGATGTCACAAAAAGAGAAAACTACAGGCCAATATCACTGATGAATATAGATGCAGAAATCCTCAACAATATACTATCAAACAGAATCCAACAAGACATTAAAAGGATCATACACCCTGATCAAGTGGGATTTATCCCAGTGATGCAAGGATGCTTCAATATATGCAAATCCATCAATGTGATACACCATATTAACAAATTGAAGAATAAAATGGCTGTTTCTTTGGTTATCATGAGGATGGAGTTTGGGGTCAATTCCCCAGACATCGGGAGCTGAAGAGACTCTAAGTAATCACTAAAGTCTCTGTTATTTTACAGTAATTGCCTTTATGATGTTCTGTCATGCCTCTCTTGATTGTAACTTCTGTAGCATGCCAATCTCATTGACTATTTGCCAGCATCTAGCTTAGTTTCAAAATTTGTTATTACTCTAGAAATACTTGGTGAAAGAATAAATGCTTGGGCTTCCCTGGTGGTGCAGTGGTTGAGAGTCTGCCTGCCTGTGCAGGGGACACGGGTTCGTGCCCCGATCCGGGAAGATCCCACATGCCGCGGAGCAGCTGGGCCCGTGAGCCATGGCTGCTGAGCCTGTGCGTCCGGAGCCTGTGCGTCCGGAGCCTGTGCTCCGCAACGGGAGAGGCCACAACGGTGAGAGGCCCGCGTACCGCAAGAAAAAAAAAAAAAAAAAAAAAAAGAATAAATGCTTGAGTGAAAGTGCAGTTGCTGACAGTTCCCTCCTAGAAAGTTTATATGTCCTTGATTCCCCTGATACAAATCTCTTCTGTTTCACCTTTTATCTTTTTCCTGCTCCTTACCTGAATTGCAATCTTTTTTTCTTCCGCTCACTTCTAAATATTGGAATACTGTATTTGTGAAGTTATTACACCTTTATCCAATTATTTGAAATGTCAAATCCAGTTTTCTCTTGAGTTCCAGATTTTTATAAGAACCTGCCACTATATAACTTTACTTAAATTTATCTGGACTCTAACAAATTTTCAGATCTCTACCCTGATCATCCTCCTAATGCCCCCCTTGTCTCATATCACATCTTCTATTAGCATCACAATCCATCAATTTCTGTACCTCCAATCTGGAAGTTCATGTGTGCTCCTTGTTTTCTTTATTACTCTTCACCTCCATATCATATAAACAAGCCTTTTAAATTCTGTCACTTTTATATTTGATCTGAGTCCTCTTGAAAATCTTAATTGCTGCTTTCTTACATTAAGACCTCACATCGACTACTTGAATAGCCTCTTGATGGTCTGTTGGTCAGTGCTCACAGCCCTTGGTGAACTTCCTTTCAATTAGCTGCCATAATGATTTTTATAAAACATAAATTTCTACGGAAAACATTATAACTTTTGGAAACAGTATCTAGTGCACCCATAGCAAGATATATATGATCTTGATGTTCTGGTTTCTCTTAATTGCCTGGGGCCTCATTTTAGCCACTTGCTTTGCTCTGTGTACTTTCTAGGTGTGACACCAACTTATAAATCTGTAATGCAATATTTTCCCAATGCCTGCACATATTCTGTTCCTCCTGCTTGGCATACACTTTGCCTCTCTATTATATTTCTCCTACGTCAAGAATTAATTTAAATGTAACCTTTAGGGAGAACATATTTGGTCTGAACTTTTGCTCTAGCATCTCTTTCTTGAAACCAGACATGAGCCTTCCTCTCTGTGTTTCCACTTGACCATTACATCATCTATCATGTTTGTTTACATATTTGTTTTCCAACTTAACATATCTTTTCACATTTGTAACACTTAACAGGGAGACTTATGGAACAATTATTCATTAAACATTTTTGAACACATGTATAAGTAATACATTTTAAAAAAGAGAAACAAATAACAACATTGGCCAAGCCAGAGTAATGAAAAGTGAACCTAGAGTTGCCTACTCATGAAACATGCCGAAACTGTAATTTATCTGGTATATTATCATGAAAAAAACATTAACTGAAAGAGAAAAATGTAGTCAATCTAAGACACTGATGTGGATGTCTTGTCAGTTTAATAATCTATTCTGATTGCCTAGGATTAGTTAGGATTATTAACAGTTAAACCTGAGTATAACAGGTACAATGAAAAGATTCTGTAGAACAGAATTTCCATCGCACAAGGGAATGGACTCAGTAGCAGATAGCATTCAGTTGGTGCCGGGGGACAAGTGTCACCTGTGACAATATTGGTGTCAGCAGCCAATTCCATACCTATTACAGCCACATCTGTAGCCACATTCCAAGATTCTAAAGGCACCAAAGCAACAGACATGACCGTATCCACAGCTGTAGCCATAGCCCAGTCCTCTATAGTATCTGCCTTAGTAGTAGCATACTATGTCAGAATGTAAGTTTTTAGCCTATGAGCAAAGAGTAAATTTTAGTGAATGAGAACATTAAATGCTAAGGTCTTTTTTGCAGTCTAAGTGTAGGTGTGGCAAACCACAGACACTTCTGACGTCCTCATATAGACCAACTTGTATTTAAAAATCTCATTAATCACGTTTCTTTAGACAAAAAAGACTTCACATACTCATTAGAGTGGAGATTATTTGCTTGATATGTTAGGATCTTCCCAAACAGTCGGTGTTCTTTAAATAAAAATACAAAATGCTGAGTTCACTGACCTTGCTGACACTGATGCTGAATTTAACCTTTGTAACCATGCTGCATGACATCACATGGAGGAGGCGACTGCCTTCTTCCTCCAGTGATTTTGCTAAGAATACCCTTCATCTCATGCACAGATTTAAAACCTAATCAACACAGCTGTGATGTTATCTATATAAATCTTAGCAGCAAACAGTATTTTTTTCTGTACGACCTACCACCCATTCCAATCACATTTTACTCTGTAGGATTTGTATTGCTGTGTTCTCTTGAGAGTAATGCCACTTTGTTGCCTGTGTAGTTTTTTTTTTTTTTTTCTGATTGGTAAAAAAGTTGTCTAGTTGATTATCTATACCTGCACCAGACTGTACACATTTCTTCACATACAGGAAGAGCATTGACCGTCTTATTTGTTTCCAAGTTCATAGGAATATAGAGTAGAACTTTTTGAGGCTGAAATTTGATAGAGTACATGAGTATTTATTTTTCTTAAGGATAGTGGCTCTGTATGTACCATGCCCCTATACATAGACTTAAGTTTTAAGAGACAGACTAAATTTGGATGTTATCATTTCTTAGGAAGATTGAAAACAATTGGGGATTTTCTTTCACTGCTGTTCTCTAGGGCCATGCCTGATTTGGGCTACTGTACTTTTAAGTGTATCATCAGATTGGCAGAGCCATCTGTAAGCCAGGACTATTTTTTCTTCTTTCAACTGGAAAATCAGAATAAATCCATCAGTGGGTGTTGAGAAAAAGGAGACACTCAGTAGAGTAGAAGCCATGAGACTCAAGCCACTTTCTTCTATGATTTATTTGTGCTTTCTGGACTTCCTCAAGCCCAGTCTCATATACAGCACTTTCACTTGATGATGGAAGATTGCTGTGTATACTCAAATTTGTGGCTCAGATTCAAACAATATCTAGTTCATAGTGGGCAGTTCAAGTCACATGGTAACTTGGTGGCCTATGGACAAGAACTGAAAAATCTTAAAAAAAAAAATCCAACTCATGGAAACAGAGAATAAATTGGTGGTTGCCAGACATGGGGGGAGGCTAGCATGGAGGAAATGGGTGAAGGTGGTCAAAAGGTACAAACTTCCAGTTATAATATAAATAAGTTCTGAGGATGTAATGTACAACATGGTGACCTTAGTGAACTCTATTGTATATTTGAAAAGTTACTAATAGAGTGGATCTTAAAAGAAATATCTACTTCTCATCACAAGGAAAAAACTGTAATTTTGTGAGGTGATGGATGTTAACTAGTGGTAATCATTTGGCAATATATACATATATCAAATCATGACGTTGTGTACCTTAAACTCATAAAATGTTACATATCAATTGTATCTCAATAAAACTGGAAAAAAAACAAATGTAAAAGAAAAAAAGAACTCAGTTATGAGCTGTTTCTTCACAAGATAATATAAATCTTCAAAGGACAGCATAGATTTGCTCCAAAATCCTAACCTGTGCTATGATTCACCTCTACAGACCTGTGAAAACCTCAAAACATCATCCTTATCTTCTGTGGACACTGTAAGCAGCACTGAATCTGCTGCTCCGTACAGTGAAGTAACAGAGCAGTATGTATGGCAGCCTGTGACCATTGTGGAGTTTCCTCTTGCTCTTAATTCACTCTGAGCTTGTAGCCACTTTATTGGTTACAGTGGATAAATGGATAACAGGTGGCACATCCAGATGAGGATTACATTATCATGAAAATACAAAGAGACTCCTGAGTATGGTGTTTCTTACTTAGTGATAGGAGGCGTCAAAAGTAATGATGTGTCCCTTCATCCAGATCAGTGGACCCCTAGAAATTTCAATGAGGTGGCAGGTCCTTGAAATTTTGTAGGGCTTATTCCCCATCCTCTGTCACTCATGAGTTTTACCAAGATGTTCAGGGTAGTTGCTAGTTCCTACTCACTGGGTCTTATCACCATCATATTATAAACATGGTGGACTAATGTGATAACCACTAGAATGCAAAGTCAAGGTCTCTGTAGACTAAGTTGTGCATGGGGTTTGAAGAGTTAGCGTAACTCTGAGGTAGGGCAGTTAAAGAGCATTGCTGGTTCTGCCAGCTGAAAGCAAATGGTGTTCTCTACTTACAGGGGTAAAGTCAAAAGCCTCTGCAAGATCAAAATTAATGAGAAAATATGATGGAAATGCAATATCAAAGTGAAAGCATCTATTAAAAATATAAAATTTGAGGTATTTTGAGATAATTTTGACCAAAAAAACATGTCAAACCTGAATAATGTTTTCCCTCGTAGCCTAAGATGAGTTTACTCTGCATTAAAGATGCAATAGAATTTCTAAGTCATCCCTGGTAGTAGCAGGATGAGTCCAATAAGCTGAATGGCTCTACAAGTTTCTCAGTAGAACCCATAAGACCGGTATCTGCTACAGCAAGATGGATAGTAGCTACCACATCCATACCTGCCATAGCTATAGCCAGCACCTAGGCCACCATAATAGCCCAGGCCACCATAATAGTTTCTGTAATAGTACATGGTATTAAGAGTGGAAAGTTCACTTGAGAGGCAGGAATTATTCTTCTCAGTTTAAATGTCATTATCTGTCCAGGGCCTTTTATACACTGTTAGTGGTGGGTAGGACAAACCAGGCATTGTTGACTTCATAATTTAGAATAACTTCCACTAGAAAAATTTACTAAATCTTTTGTTTACATAGGAAAAGAGTTCCTCAGATATAAGATCATTTTGCTATTATTTCAAGTGTCCCATAATTAAATCATGTAATTTAATAAAAGACATTTTAATTTTATTTTGAAAAGCAATTACCCTGCATGTGATTAATTTAAGGCCAATTATCAGTGTATCATTTTCTCTCCACTCCCAAGTAATAATAGGTCTGGAAGCCCAGGGACTACATCTCCCAAGACGTACTGCAAAATAAGATTCTGCGTGAAATGTCACCAGTGAGAGACTTGAATGAGATTTAGGAGGCATTAGAAAACACTAGAGATTCTCTTGAATCTTTTGATTCACTAGACAAAGTGAGGACCCTCATTACCAAGCATATTTTGCTTTTATGTCAGAATAACCTTAATCAAATTATATGCTTTTAGAGATTTTTTCCCCTTATTTTTATTGCCCTTGCTTACCCATATGTATTTATTTGAACTGACATGTTCTGGCCACTTGGTGTGACATAAAGCATAGAGTCTTTTCTCCAAGTTTTGGTTTGTTGGCTTATTTTCTAAAAATAACTTATTTTCTTAAAAGGCAGTCTAAGAATTTAGAGTTTACATACGTGGATTTGTGAGTTTGTGGAAGGAATAAAATAACTGAAGTGGACAAAAGTCATCATTTCTGTAGGGCAGAAATGATGGATTTTAGGGTATCTGTGTAGTTGGCATTTTTAGATGCTGCTAAACAGTTTCTGTAGGGGTTGTGCTACTGACATGTATGCCAGTAATGTCTGTGAATTCCGTTGCTGCACATTCTCAAAATCACTTGGTATTTTCAGTCTCTTTAATTTTAGCTGTTTGATAAGTATGCTGTGCTATATCCATGTTTTTCATTGTGGATATAATTTGCATTTTCTTGCTCTGATGAGGTTGGTCATCTTTTGTTATCATTTGGTGTAATATGCTTGTTCAAGTTTTTGGCAATTTTTAATTGTGTTTTTTGTCTTTGTCTAATGATTTGTAGGTATTTTTATTTATTTTTTTGTATAAATGCTCCTTTAGATACATGCATTGTAAATATCTTCTCCCATCAGTGGCTTCTTCACTTTTTAAAATAGAAATCTTGAGAATCCCCTGGCAGTCCAATGGTTAGTACTTGGTGCTTTCACTGTCATGGGCCTGGGTTCAATCCCTAGTCGGGGAACTAAGATCCTACAAGGCACGTGGCATGGCCAAAAAGAAAAAAACTTTAATTTTGATGAAGTCCAATTTATTAATATTTTCTTCTATAGCTAGTACTCTTTATAGACTGTTTAAGAAATTATTGCCTACTTCTAATTAATCAAGGCATTATTACATCTTATTTTGGTGCAAGGTATGAACCAAGATTCATCTTCTTTAGTATTGTAATTAAATTAACACTATTTATTGTGAAGTCAATCCTTTCATTTTCTGCACTGCAATGGTATCTTAATGGGATAAATCTGCTGACCCTATAAGTTTGAGTCTGTTTACAGAATATCTTTTTTTCCATTGACATGTGCTTACTCCTGAATCAGCACCAACTGTCCTTCCCACACACATAGTTATGTCACTTGTTGATAGTGGCAGGTCTACATTTTCCTTTCCAGTTTATATTGCATTTATGTACTTATTTATTTACATGTATTGCAGTGCCAAAGACCTCTGGTACAAAGTTGTATCAAACTTTTATTAAATTGTGATAGTGGTTATACTCGTCTTATTCTTAACTTCAGATGGAAATTATTTTATATGTCAGCATTAAATATATCAGCTGTAGATTTTATGTAGAAACCATTTATCAAATTGAGGAAATTATTTTTTAGCCTTAGTTTACTGAGAATTTTGAAAATTCATGAATACATATAAAATTCTATATTTTATCTGAATCTATTAAGACATTCATATGAGTTTCTAATTCCATTTATGTGATGAATTATACTGAAGTTTCAGATATTAAACCAATGAAGGACTTTGCAATCTTAGAATATAGCTCATGGGATTTGGTTTTGATAATATATATCATTTTGGATTTTTATAGTTACATTCACAAGAAATAGTCCTTTTTTGTAATGTCTTTGTTAGGTTTTAATTTTCCTATTTGTGTTGCCCTTTTCCTATTCTGTGGAAGAATACTTGTATAATTGACATTTATTTTATTCTTAAGTGATATAAATAATTCATCAGGGAAGCCACTTAGGCCTGGAATTTTCTTTGCATGACTGTTTTAAAATACAGGCTGATTTTCTTTAATAGGTATCAGACTTTTCGGATTTCTTATTTTTTCCCTTGTCTCTATTACTTGAATGGTATTTCTTCAGATGGAATTCCATTTTCCCATTGTTCCTTGTGTGAACAGGGAGTGAAGATTGTAATCAGTGAAAAAATTATGTTGTTTTGATTTGAAAGGAAAAGTTGGACAATAAATACAAGAATCAGTGGTGTAGGAGGAAAGCCATGATCTAAGTTGTTGAAGCTGGTATGCAGGAGGTGGTGACAAGGTCTCTTTCCTGGAGGAATTTTTGCACAAGATTATTAGGCAGAGCCCCTGTAGCAGCAACCTGGAGGTATGGCAGATATTCTGCTCTTTTTCCTTGAACTACAGAGGAGCAATCAGAAGGATGTGATGTGGGAGGAACAAATTACAATCACATAGGAGCACAGTGGCATCAACAAACTGACAGCAGTATGTATATATGAGAATAGTGCTGTTTCTGTAGGCAATACATCATTTAAAACCTTAATGTAGGAGAACGAGAATTTAATCACATCAGGTATAGATGATTGGAGTGGCTCAGAGTCACATGAAAGCATTTTATATGGGCAGTTTAGACAGAATTGGTTATCAGACATTTGTTTTTGTCTTTTTAAAGATGTTTGGTATAACTTATGTTGAAGTGTTTCACAAGGAAAGGTATAAGACCAGTAAAAATAATTTCTATGTCCTCTTTACTCAGGTTCCTCAGTTATAAACATTTCACTACATCTACATTTCTCTCTTTTTTATCTATCTATCTATCTGTATCTCTATCTGACTTATATTTCTGTGTATCACAATCCTGTTGAATGCCACTGTCCCAGATGTGGGTACTGTAAAGGTGTCTCTTTGACACCTCAGTTCTAGGATGTGGGCTCCTCCAAACACAATTCTGCCTCATTCTCTGGGGTCATCTGTGTCTTACAGTTGCCCTGGGATTGCTGTAGATGTTTTCTGACAGCAGCTGAGGGCATACTGAAGGCATGGGACCACTTTTAATCTTCCTCACTTTTTGTTTGACAACAGAGATGCTTTGTGCAAATGAAGAGAAATTTGTACTCATGGAAAGTCCAAACCAGTTGTTAGAAAATGTTCTGATTTGGGATTTTCTTTAAGGTAAAATACAATATTTTACATTGTTTTTATTGTTCAGCATGGATTCAGGTGGAGGGAACAAGATATGGTGGTGAGGAAAAATGAAGAACACAATGGGAGTTGAATAAGCCCAGATATAGAGGGGTAGGTACAGAGCATGCTTCAAGGAATATGTTTTGTATATGTCTACTGCTGAGTTATTAGTATTGTTATCAGGTATTAAAAAGTAATTTTATTCAGTAATCTATTTATTTTTAACTGAAGGAGGTTTTGCCAAAGTGACCTGTATAAATTGTACATCTTTACTCTTGAGAGTAATTAGAAGATTGAACGAGGGACAGAAAATGTCTGAGCCTTGCATTTTATACTGCTGCTGAACAGAGTTTTCCCTCTTATCTCACAAGGAAAACCATTTTATAAAACATTATAATTTTACTATCCAGGCTGTCTAGATGTGTGGTTGTATACCTGGAAAGATGTCCCTTTAATGAAATATGTGCCCTTAAATGAAATATATACACCCAAACAGACACATATAAATGGCAGAGAGAAATGAATATAAATTCAAAACATTTTGCAATGAAAGAGGAAGTTTATTGAAACATAAACTTAAAACCTTTTTTGCATTAACACTGTTAAGTTAAAGTGAAGGAAGAAGGGAGGCAATATCAAACAGAAACATTTTTATGAATCGTGAGGTGTTACACGTAATGGAGGTCAATCAATATGACGCATGCTGAAGTTGTAGTATTCAATCTGAAGCTGAAGTAGCCCAGGATACAGGATAAAATTTTCACTGTTTGGAAAGATAAATTACTTATAAGAAGAACCCTGGAAGGATAATTGGGAAGCACGGGAGAAGGAGTTCTACTAGATGAGTGACTCTAAAAGTTTCTCAAATGGAAGCCACAGGACCAATATCTGCCACAGCATGATGGGCAGCAGAGGCCACATCCGTACCAGCCATAGCCACAGCCATAGCCACAGCTTCCATAGACACAGCTCAGGCCACCATAGGAGTTGCTGTAATAGCACATGCTCTGTGGGAATAGAAGCTTCAGTTGAGGAGCAGATTTTCAGTTTCCTCTGTGAATACTAACATTTGTCCAGGGTCTTTTATACATGCTCTTTGGTGAGTGGGACAAACCACAAGCAGCAGGTAGCCTCATACTTTACATTAATTTACTTTTAAACTTCCAGAATCTATAGTTTATTAGGCAGAAAGAAGCCCTCATAACTAAGAATCCCTTGCTGTTATGTCAGAATTCCCACTACCAAAGTAGATGACTTTAATAAGCCACCTCTGCTATATTTGCAATGCCTTACTTACAATGGTTTTGTTGGTTTAAGGTCCATGACAGGTTTGTGTAGGAAGCTCATTTTTTTCATGTCCAGAATACTTATTATTTTTGTTGTTAAACTTTTCATCTCATAATAAAATGTGTCGTTAGAATTTGTTAATGTCCCTATGTTGGTATGTGGATTCATGAACTGGAGATGTTAATGAAGTAAAAAAAAACCAACAAAAAAACCTGCCAAATTACCTGTTTTTCAAGGGCAAAGCAACCATTTCCCCTAGATATAAGTTTCCAGTTATTACTTAAAAAGAAGGACTGCTTATAAATTCTTTTGTTATTTTAATGCCATCTCTTCTTTCACCTCAAAATTTGCTGTTATTCAGTATTCTTGCCTTGATCTAAGTGATCTTATCATTGAACTATACAATTTTTCATTTGCATATTTATTAATTTTCCTCTAAATGTATAAATTAAATCTCTTGGGTGGATATACTACTTTGTGAATTTGTATGTCACACTGTTGTCAAAACCCTGTGTCCAAAACTGGGATACTGATGAAGATTCAGTTGATATTCAAGTACAAGCATGAGATCTTTCTAACTATTCTCTCTCTGGGCCCAGGATTCCCCTTGTCCATTCAGTTGCCCTCTAGAAGTAGAATGACCTTGGCAAAGAAAAGATGAAAACCATTGCCCCAGTACTAGCCCTGACTGGCAGTCATTTATGTGGGGCAGTGATCTTAGTAGAGAGGTAACATCTCATTTATGGAAGGTATGGACTGTTTCATAAGCAAGATATGCTCCATGTTCTTTTTAAAATGAATATTCTAAATGTAATAGCTGTTGTGTTCTTTGTATACACTGCATAGACCCAGATATTAAAGAAAATGTTGTGGCATGGGAAAAATAGGAACACAGCAATGTGTTTGAATGAAACCTGAAGTACTAGATTTTCTATTGACAACTATGCACTCTTCTTTCCTCTTTCTATTTTCTTATATATTCCATTGATGGGCATCTACATTTTCCAACTTGCTTGCTAGGAAATTCGCCCCTAGGCTCCTGAGCAAGACTGGGACTTGGAAGACAGACAGAAGCCATATTATTTAATTGGCATCAGTAAGAAGATATATGACCTTTGGCAAATGTCAGGTTTTGAACTGTGCTCCACTTAGAAATGCTGGCCTGTATACTGCAGGCAGCTGTGACTTTCAGTGTCAGTTTGTTATGGTTCCTGAAACTTCCTTACTCACCAAAAGATAACAGTGAATTTGAGTGACTGTAGAAGCCTTTCTTGACCTTTGTTTCTATGACCTTTATTATGGTTTCATACACATTTTATTTCCTGCTTTAATCCTTTTCTGCTTAAAATACACAAAGTAGTTTCTTTTTTCTTTAAGCAAACCTTGAAAGATACACCTAATAGTGTGGTCAAATGAACAAGGCATCACTCCAGAGGGTAACATACAGTATATGTGTGAATTAATGTGCAACTTTATTGTGTCTAAAAGTAAATTTCTTCTTCTTTGTTTTAAAAGATCAGCTTCTTCCATGACAGTCATGGGGAAAAATTCCAGCTTATAATTCTATATCCACTGAAGGTATCCTTCAGAATTTAACATAAACTAAAGATTTTTTTTTTTCCCTAGAGAAAAGTGGCCAACAGACCTGCAGCAGAAGAAGAATGATCCCAAGCTGAAATGTGGAAACTCAGGAAGTTTTGAAGACCAAGGAAAAGGACATATATTGCTCAATATAAATGGCTGGGGACATACGCAGTGTGAGGAAGGGTGCCTACAAGCTGGGGTGGAGGTAACAAAAGCCTGGAATGGGTTGTGGAGCCTGCACAGGGTAGAAAGGCTTCTATAGGGCCTGGTGCACAGTAAAGAAGCTGAGTGTAGCATGGAGACAATTTATGGAGAAGGGCAGGGGTACAGACAGCCCATAGCAGGGTGGCAGTAGTTGAGGAGGGTAACAGGAGGGGAGCAACGGAAGTGGCTGCTATCCAGAGCAGGGCATTGGATGCTCTCTTAACCCTGGATCGGTTAAGAGAGCATCTCCTGGTGGAGGAGAACAGTGGGGGGGCCTAATTTGGGGTGCTGGAGTTTGAGTTGAATGAGGATGGAGTTCACTTAGTCCTGCACAGGTGTTAGAGCCTGAGCAGAGTGCATAGGGCATCCATATAGATCAGAGACTGTAGTAACTGTTTGGTGTGATTTATTGGACCCCATATAGGGTGAAGAGAGTGTCTTCATGGAAGTAGTCATTGAAGTTTGTATCATCAGTGGAAAGTGGTTACATATTGAAGGAGTGATCAAATAAGTAGATATGGTAAGGACAGTGGCTGCCACGAACCACCTATGCTAGACAGAAAGCTAGAATGAACATTGTGATGTTGGACTGGAATTGCAAGTATTGGTGTAAATGCATGATTTTCAATATATTTATATAGATAGACATGGAATAAATATGGATGTGGATGTGTATCTGCACATAAAAGAATATATGTATATACATGCATGTGTTCCTTAGCTTGGCTACTGAGAGGAACTGGCATCTTTGAATGACAGTGAACACATCTATTGCCAGGTCTTAATTTTTAAATACTTTTGTCCTGTAAAAGGAACCAAAGCTCTTTGGAAAGCTGGTTGATACTAGCGTTGGAACAGAAAATTTAAAAGATAAGTTTGAACCACGTTTTTGTGTCAAGAGAAGTTCTCAAGAAAATGATGAGAACATACAGATGTGTCAAAAAGGCACAGAAGCTAGCAGGAAGGGTTTCCTATTGGCCAAAACTTCCATAGTTTGAGCATTGTATTAAATAATAATAGTATTTAATTTAATTATAATCCATTGAATAAAATATAAATACATGAATATTTATGGATATAAATGCAGAAATGGAAAAATAAGTGGAAGAGGAAAAATCTTTTCCTTATAGTGAAATGCCAACTGATGAATGTAGAAAGGGTGATAAATTTTGAAAAATTACTGTTTGGCAAACATCATAGTAGTAATTGGTTCAGCCAAAAAGCATCAACAGGTGCTAAAACTAGTGGATGGAAGCTCTCTGAAAAATTGGATATTTAAATAGTCTTGAAATAATTCCTTACAAAATACTTCTTAATCACAAAGCAGTGAGGAGTACCATTACAGTGAATAAACCTGGAAGGTACCACCATAATCAGGTAACTAAGGTTAACATTTCCAGTAATGGGACAAATCAAAATTATGTACCACCTGATAATATGTAATGGGAAGATTGGAGTACCATTTCTGTGATATTCTTACCAAAATGCAAAACCTAAATTTAGCCATGAGTAATCAATGGACAAACCTAAATCCAGGGACGTTCCTCAAAATAGTTGGCCTGTGATCCTCAAAAATATCAACGTTTTGAAAATTAAGGAAAGACTGAGGAGCTATACCAGGTTAAAGGACACTAATGAGATAGTAACTAAATGCAACCTGTGATCCGGAATTGACTCCTTTTACTATAAAAGACATTATTGGAACAGTTGGTGACAGGAGAATATGGTCTGAAGATTAGACGATAATTATATGTCACCATTACTTTCTTGATTTTGATGGTTGTTTTGTGGTTATGGAGGAG
This sequence comes from Monodon monoceros, assembly GCF_005190385.1. Taxonomy (NCBI): domain Eukaryota; kingdom Metazoa; phylum Chordata; class Mammalia; order Artiodactyla; family Monodontidae; genus Monodon; species Monodon monoceros. The sequence continues at coordinate 14,190,251 of NW_021703767.1, forward strand.
ATTGTCCTTATTTGTAGGAAATGAATGCTGAGAAGGGTGAAGGGATACCATATCTGCAAATTACTGTCAAATGGTTTGGGGAATAAAATAGTGCTCTATATTATTCTTGCAGTTTTTATGTAAGTTTGAAATTATTTTAAAGCAAAAAGTAAAGTGGAAAAAAGTCAATATGATTGATCAAAATAACAGGAAAGAGAAAGTTCACCGCTATTTCAACAAAAATGCAGAGAAAGCATTTAGCAAAACTCAAGACCAATTTATAATAACAATTCTTTGCAAACTAGAAATAGATCAAATTCTTATTCTGATAAAGTATACCTATAAACTATTGATAGCAAACTTCATACTTTATGTGAAATATTGAAGCATTCCTCCTAAGATAACAAATAAGATGAGGATAACTGATAACACAATATCTTTCCAATGGTGTCCTGGAGTTACAGTCTAATCAAATAGGCATAAGTAAATAAATAGTATTATTTACACAAAGAAAGAAGTAAAATTATTATGATTTAAAGATAAAAATCGAAAAGAACCTATAAATAAGCTATTAGAATTAGTAAGTAACGTTATCAATTTTTCTTTACACTAGGTTAACATATAAAAAGCAACTTAATTTTGTAAACTGGAAGCAAATAACAATAAAATTAAAATTAATAAATGATTTAGGGGCTTCCCTGGTGGCACAGTGGTTGAGAGTCCGCCTGCCGATGCAGGGGACACGGGTTCGTGCTCCGGTCCGGGAAGATATCACATGCCACGGAGCGGCTGGGCCCGTGAGCCATGGCCGCTGAGCCTGCGCGTCCGGAGCCTGTGCTCCACAACGGGAGAGGCTGCAACAGTGAGAGGCCCGCGTACCACAAAAAAAAAAAAAAAAAGATTTAGAGTGGCATAAAACATTACATATCTAGGAATAAATATAGTGAAATATAGTTATGATAAACTAAATATCACAAAACATTAATGACAGAGATTAAAGAGGATCTAAATAAATGGAGGGATATATCAAGTTTAAGGACAGAAAACTCAAATTTTATGACGTGAATTCTTTCTAAATGCTAGAGATTTTACAATTATTGTTCATTTTGTTGGGGGGGGGTCAAAATTAGCCAGGTGACTCTGTAAGTTACATGGAAATGCAAGGGTCAAGAATAACCAAGAAAATGTTGAAGAAGGGTAAAATTAGAAGACTTACACTACCTGACACCAAGATTTATTATTAAAGTTCATTAATTAAGACTGTGCACTATTGACGTAAGATGGACAGAGATCAATAAAGAAAATAAGGAGTTCAGAAATACTAGTAGCATGCAATTACCTGATATATACCATGGGTACACTTCAGTGCACTGAGGGAAAAGATAATCTTTTAAATAAATGATGAGTGAAAATATCATTTGAAAAAATTTTCATGTATTTCACACCATTTGCAAAAATCAGTTTCAGATAGGTTGTACATCTAAATGTGGAATTTTAAAATTAAACTTTATGATCTTTGAGTAGCAGAGAGAAATTGCTTAAATAGTACTATTTGAGGACACTGCAACTTTGTAAGAACATTATAGTAACATTAACCATCTCTGGAAAAAAAATAGAAGAGAATTATTTTAATACTTTGCTGAAACTACAGTATATATTTTATAATTCTGAATAAATAGATGTTTGTCAATATCCCTGTCATAGATATTTTCAAATAATGAATATACATGTTCAATTTTAAATATGCTAGTTGCCTTGTAAAAGGCATTTTATACATTCGATTTCTTTTAAAGACACATTTTGAAAAATCTGTTTAATGAAGATGAAATGTACCTCACTTAAATCCATAAGACAGGTCACACATACACATGTTGCATGAGCACAAACCTAATAACGAGAATTAACATAAATGAAAAAGCAATATCAATGAGAATTTATTAAAAAATGAAGTTAAAGTTTTTGCACATGAGATACATTGAAAAGACAACCCTTAGAATGGGAGAAAATACTTGCAAATGAAGCAACTGACAAAGGATTAATCTCCAAAATTTACAAGCAGCTCATGCAGCTCAATATCCAAAAAACAAACAACCCAATCCAAAAATGGGCAGAAGACCTAAACAGACATTTCTCCAAAGAAGATATACAGATAGCCAACAAACACACGAAAGAATACTCAACATCACTAATCATTAGAGAAATGCAAATCAAAACTACATGAGGTATCACCTTACACCAGTCAGAATGGCCATCATCAAAAAATCTACAAACAATAAATGCTGGAGAAAAGGGAACCCTCTTGCATTGTTGGTGGGAATGTAAATTGATACAGCCACTATGGAGAACAGTAAGGAGGTTCCTTTAAAAACTACAAATAGAATTACCATACGACCCAGCAATCCCACTACTGGGCATATACCCTGAGAAAACCATAATTCAAAAAGGGTCATGTACAACAATGTTCATTGCAGCTCTATTTACAATAGCCAGGACATGGAAGCAACCTAAGTGTCCATCGACAGATGAATGGATAAAGAAGATGTGGCACATATATACAATGGAATATTACTCAGCCATAAAAAGAAACAAAATTGAGTTACTTTTAGTGAGGTGGATGGACCTAGAGTCTGTCATACAGAGTGAAGTAAGTCAGAAAGAGAAAAACAAATACTGTATGCTAACACATATATATGGAATTTGAAAAAAAAAAAGGTTATGCAGAATCTAGGGGCAGGACAGGAATAAAGATGCAGATGTAGAGAATGGACTTGAGGATATGGGGAGGGGGAAGGGTAAGCTGGGACAAAGTGAGAGAGTGGCATGGACATATATACACTACCAAATGTAAAATAGACAGCTAGTGGGAGGCAACCGCATAGCACAGGGAGATCAGCTCTGCGCTTTGTGACCACCTAGAGAGGTGGGATAGGGAAAGTGGGAGGGAGGGAGATGCAAGAGGGAGGAGATATGGGCATATATGTATACGTATAGCTGATTCACTTTGTTATAAAGCAGAAACTAACACACCATTCTAAAGCAACTATACTCCAATAAAGATGTTTTTTAAAAAAACAAAACAGGAGCAGGTGTCCCAGAGGCTATACCTCCTCTCCTCCCCACAGTTAGCACTGACCTCTTATAACATTTTATTAAAATTCTCTGGGTCCTGAAAAAAGAAAAGAGATACATTTTATTAAACCTTACACAGCAGTAAAATGGTAATACAACATTAAAAGAAATATTTCCTATTAACTGTAAGATATTCTGTGTGATTTTCAGTAATGAGGGAGACAAAGTTGTATCTGAATTTCTCTAACCTCATGTTCAGAAAATTAAGATGGGTTTTCCACGTTTGAAAAGAGAATACAATTAACTCGAGGCAGAGTTAAGGAATTCAGGAGGATACATTCACTGGAGGTTTATCAGTAGAATCCATAGGACCAGTATCTGCCACAGCAAAATAGGCGGCAGCAGCAGTATCCTTATCTACCATAGCCACAGCCCAGATCATCAGAGTCGTGTCTTTGCTATTATGTCAAAATTGCCAGAAATGCATCGTGCACATTTAAAAAGTGATTTCTCTCCTACTTTCAAAACTTTCTTAATTTTATATTTGGTAACATAAAAATGTCTAGGTTAAAAGGGATAACGTAAAACATGAAAGCCATATTCCAGATGTTTGTTTTTGCTAACAAAAACTTAATTTTAAGTTAGACGTACACTCTGACAATACAGATTGTACATAATGAGTTTTGGGGTACATGGAAGGAGAAATTATTAGACAACACAAATATGTTAAATTTGCTTATCCATTGCCTTAGGGATAATGGATCTCCAAGTTTAGGGTTTTTTTAAGATTACAATGAGCTGACAAAGTGTCATTCCACTTTATAAACTTTTATTGAAATCCAAAATACACATGGAAAATACTGTAAACCATGATGTGTAGAAATAGATTAATTTTCACAAAATAACCATGCCAATTTAATCAGCATTCAGATTAAAAAGTAGAATACCAAGGCCCAGGGGAACTCACACTTCTTCCCCCCATCACTCCCCTGCAGCCAGGCATTACTCATCCCACCTTTTGAGACCATGTATCTGTTCTACCATCTTTGCACTTTGTATAAATGGATTCATACAGCAGGTACTATTTTTACCTGATTTCATTTGCTCAGTATTGTGATTTTGAGATTCATACATTTTGTTTGTATAAAAATTGTACATTTTCACTGCTGAATAATATCCTCTTTGTATGATATACCACAATTTATCCATTTACTGTTGATGTTGACTTGTTTCTAACTTTAACCATTATGTATACTTTCACAAATAGTTCTTCATATATTTTTTGGTAAACTTATGTATATGTCATTCAGATATTGCTACAATAATATTGTATAACAAACTGACACAAAATACGTTTTATATAGCAGTAAACATTTTCTTCACCCTCACATGTCTACACGATGTCTAGTTTGGCTGAACTAGGTTGGGCTTGGCACAAAGTAGTGGGATAGAGCCATGTAACTGTCCTCTAACTTGGATCAGCACCTCACTGATTCATCTCCTTCCCACTGTGGAAAACAGATGTGCAAGTGGTCTAGTCCAATTATGGAAGCACTTTTCAAACCTCTACTCACATGTCCATTAACCCCATTGTCCAAAGCAAGTCAAGAGGTGGGGAATATGGCCTTTTTTCATGTACATCCTATTCACAGTGAGGTCACACATGTTCCGTACTTAAGCCAACAATGATGAAGAAAGGAAATAAAATCTTCTCATGGAGGTCAGGGTGGAAGGAATGAATATTTGAATAAAAGCAAGTTATTCTACCACAGATGCAATTTATTGGGGGCATCACTAGAATTGGAATTGCAGTTTTGTAGAGTATAAAGTTGTTCAGTTTTTATAAATACTAGATTAAACAGTTCTCCAAAGTGGTTGTATATTTTGATAACTCCACACACTGTTCCTCTACAGTTTTACCAGGTCATACTAGCTGTCTTTTCCTTTTAGACATTCTGGCACGTGCATAATGATTTCACTTTGTACTTTCTGGATGCCTAATATAGTTGAACACTTTTTATATACTATTGGCCATTTTTAGTTATCCTTTTTTTTTTTTTTTTTTTCGGTGAGATACTAATTCAACTCTTTGTTTACTATTGAGCAGTATAGGAAAGATAATGAACGAAACCCTTTTCCGTGATACATCACAGTTTAATCTTATGTTTAGTTGTCTAGTTTTGTTCTCCTTGTAACCTGATAAGGTGGTCAATGTCAGCAACACTACAAGAAATGTTATTTATAGTAAAAGAGACCCTCGGTTATAAATCACATCTGGACAGGAAGGAGTCAAGTGGAATGTAATCTGGACACTTCTGCTGATGACCCAAAGAAGAAAGGTTAAAACTCTAAGTAGAAGAGACCAGTGACATCAGCCTACAGATGCAGCCCACTTGGTACCGATCAGAGACAGCTAAAAGAGAGGGTCACAGAATATGCCCATGAGAATCAAGTTGTTAACTGCACTGGAAAAACAATAACACACAGTATGAGGCTCTGACTTTAGCCTGATAGGATGTGGATGCTAATATATATACACAGGCTTGAGGTCACCTGAATGCACAGATTTATATGAGCGTAGAAAGAAAGGACATTTGGTCCACCCTTGTCTCTTGGACACATCATCCCTGCAGGAGAAAACTTGTGCAATGATTTCTCTTCCTCCGTCCCTCCC